>NW_019154196.1:2090498-2092395 GCF_002288905.1 Enhydra lutris kenyoni
CTGAGGTCTGCAGTGTCCTCTGCACCCAAGGGGCTGGGGGCTGATGCTCCAGAATGCACAGCTCAAGGTCCAGACTCAGACTTGCTGCTCCTAAATCACCGTTAGGAAATGAGGAAGTATGATTTATAAAGATGTTGTTACGTTCTCTCTGTTCAGAGAAAAGGGAAATAAGTTCTTCTTAAGAACGAATGGCCCTAGAAGTCCCTCCTCTCCTGGTTCCACTCAGATGAGTAGATGTCCAGTCAGTGTAATACACAATCCCCAGACTCTTGTAGAACAGAAATGTCCCCTGTCCTGGTTCAGCCCTTCCTCCAACTGGGTGAGACATCTGCAACAGGGACAGGAAAAGAGTAGGATTCTCTCTTCATTCTTCCTCCCACTGCCCTCATTACATGGAGGAGCATGGCATAGGGGAACTACAATTATAGGAAAAGACTCACTCAGGTAGGACATTTGCAGTGCAGCTGATGGCCTAGTGTGGTGAATGTCCCTCAGGAAGAAGGGTCCTATGAAGGCCCATGCTCATGGCCCCATTGGGATCTTGGAACAAGTACAGTCCAAACCTTCCAGCCTTCTGCCTCCTCTGTGGTGTCAAAGTTCAAAGGCAGCTCCTTCTGTTGGCCGTGTCCCTTGTAACAGGCTCACTAAAATGATCCTTGCCTTTCCTCTGCACAATCTCTCAGCTGTTCTTTCATGACCCAAGGGAGGAATCAAGGATGACAATGACGAATTCACAGGATCTTAGCCACAGAAGGATTTTATAACTTGTTATGGACATTTGCAATCTCGGCAGAAACTTTGTACAACAGACCTCCTTTGTCACCCCATCAAAGTCACACAGCCCCTTCCCTGGGGCCTCCCTTCTGAACACAAACACCCTGGGGGTCTTTCACTGCTGCTCCCACAGGAGGATGAGGATGGAACAATCCCTGAGAGTTTACGCAGCTTTTACACTCACCAAGTCATTCGTGAGCTGTGTTGAGCTCAGACTCTCACTTGGCTGGGGCAGGTGTATTGACACCAGGGAAGGTCACAGCTGGGGGCAGGAAGAGAAATCCACCATGGATGTCACTTCTGCAGTCTGATCTCTGCAGGCTGAAGAGAGTTAGCCGCTGAACTGAACACGTTGGGCAGCTCTAAGGAGTAACTTGGCAGGCAGTGTCTGCACCCATCTGAGCCACCAGCCTCAAGGGGGTTGAGTATGGACTTCTCACCGGTCTGGACACTGGCATCAGAGTAAGACTCTTAGGTATAAGGCAGCTGCTCTCAGAGCCTCTGGGCTGAAAGTGCTCAAATTACCCTGCACAAACCAGGGCAACTGCCAAAAAGCCCCCACCCTCCAGAATGCTGAAGGTGGAACCGGTTCAGGCCTGTTTTGAGAACTGGAGTCGTTTCCAGGAATAGAAACTGAAAGCAGCCCACTCTGATTTCCCTCCCCCCGGAGCCGTGCCCCCAGCTTTACTCAGAAATCGCACAGCTCTGAGGCTGAAAGGACTGGGCAGAAAACTCTGCGAGATTGCCTTCTCTTTCCTGGTTCCTCTCCCCACTGCCCCTTCTGTCTGGACTCTTTCTAGGACAACCTCAACCCAGCACAACTCCCTTCCTTCCTTCGGGAGCAACCTGAGCCTGGAGCCTGTTGTGAGGGATCTCAGACGTAAGCATCTCTGCCTGAGAGCTCGACCCATTCCCTGGGAGGGCTAACTTGCCAGCAGGACCATCTGCCTGATCACAGTCACCCTCTGCTTCCTGGAGCAGGTGAGTGAGAGGGATGAGAGGGGGTAAAACCCAATGTGGCTAATGACCCTGCAGAAGGGAAGACGTGAAAAGCAGAGCCTGACACCAGGGTAGGGGAGCTCGGGGACTGGCTTATCCCTTTCAGTGAGTATTCACAGCAGGG
>NW_019154196.1:2092685-2121855 GCF_002288905.1 Enhydra lutris kenyoni
ACCTCCTGTGGATTAGGGAGTGGGGGTGGGGTTTCAGGGACAAGGGGTTCTAGCAGACCTTAGACAATGTATAACAGTGGACATGTGTATCTGCATAGGAGAAACTGTCCCTATTGCTGGACACCACCTCCATCCTTTACCTCAATGAGGTGGACTCTTGAAATACTTTTTCCCAGACCAGGTCCTTTTGTGTTTCATGCCCACTGATGATGCAGATGTTTATTACACTTTCCTAGAATAAAGCAGTATGTATATTTTTCCCCTCACCCTTTCCCTATGATGATAAAATGGGGGGAAATGTGGGGATTGATCCACAGTGAGTTCAAAGTCACAAAAGTCCTTGATGCCTCGGATTTCTTGTCTGGGCCAAGGCTGATCCTGGCTTCATAGCTCCAGATCATTGGGCATGACATGAACTCTATAGTGCATGGGAAGTGCACGAATCAGTGTTCTTCATTCTGCTTCTTAGGTCATGAAATCTATTTGGTGCAGTATAACAAGAGTTCAAAAATTTCCCCATTGGAACAGATGCAATAGGTCAAAATGGAATGTAGAGAAATTGTTGGTAAAGTCTTTCATCAGGTGTATGCATGTGTGTGAGTGCATGTGTGCTGCATGGGTACTTAGTTCCTTTGTGAAATGCGTCTTTTACTGACGGTGTCCTTCAGAAGACTTTGAAAGGTCTGCTTGCAGGGTCTGGTTCTCCTTGCAAGCACAACTGCCCTCTCCAGTTGAAATCTGCTCCCTGGACTCCCTCCATAAAAGTATAGATTTCTTTAGTCAAGGACCCTCAAGCCCTCTCCAGATAGGGAAGATCAGAGGTATAACATGGTATGACCTGCAAAAAAGTGAGCCTGGGGGCCACTTGCTTTCCAGGCTCATTTCTGCTGGCATCTCCTCAACTTCTGGGTTAGTGCTCTGAGCCTTGGTGTCCTGGAGGCTCATACACACACACACATACACACACACACACACACACACACGCGTGCCAGCACTTGCACACTGACCGTTCCTGGAAGACCTGCTACCTCTCGTGGATTTACCCTTGTCCCAGCCTGGCCTAGCAGTGTCACATGGGCATACTGCTGTCTTAAAGGACCCTGAGAGGGTCCAACATGCAGGGTTGTCTAGCACCACGAGCAAGGCAGGGACTAGATAAGCAGGTAGTGGGAAACAGGGAGCTGTGGCTTGTGCTGTAGGGCTTCAGTCACCCCCTCCAGTAGGGCCCAGCACAGGTGCTCAGGTGAAGAGACCTTTGCAAAGTACATGGTTGAGTCAGACATAGTCACAGAAATGATGCAGAAGATTTTAAGTTTGTGCTTACCTCCCTTAGCCACCCTGGGGTGGGGAGCTCATACTCTTCACCAGCCCCTACTTGCTTTCCAAAGGGCTGTGGCAGAGCTGGCTTCAACATTTCAGATGACAGATTTAGGAAGAAAAGTTAATCTATCTGTCACCTAAGGAGTGAAGGATATGCAATGATGCATTGTGCTTCATTCATCTAACAGAAATATGTCCCATACCTGCCGGGCACTAAGGGCACCAGAGAGTCTAAGGAATTATTTACTATAAGTGCCAAGACCTGTATATGTGTATTTTTATACCAGGCATCTAACATGGGATGACACAATATTTTCTGGGACTTTCATCTCTTGAGGAGACAGAGGTGTTTTTTTGTTTTGTTTTGTTTTGTTTTTCAATTGATCTAACACACAGGAAGTCAAGGTGAGATGGGTACATGTGGAGGTTGTGATGGGATTTAAACAAACCAAGAAAAGCATTCAAGAGCTCTTGAATCCTTTGTTCTAGTTCAGTTCCTATGTCCTAGCTAGTCTGGGTCCCATGGGACCACTGATAAGGACATCCAGCCTTCCCCATCCCATAGTAGAGGCAAACTTATAGGCAACCAGAATACATAGCATGCTCAGGAGCAGAAGAAACCCCTTCATACAAAACAAGTCAGTGAGCCTGGAACTCACCCAGGAGATCATCTCCCTGGAGCCAGGATGGCTGGTAAGACCTTTGGAAACCTCTGTGTTCCCCCATAAACAAGAACTTGGGCTATTGTTAGGAAAGGTCAAGAGAGGTCTTAAAGAGGGCTTTGAGTATAAGGGTAAGGGAAGGCTACTCTTAGGGATTCTCACTCCAGAGTGTTCCTCCAGCCTGACCCAGACCAGAGCTCCATCTTTCTGGCTTTTAGCCAGCTTTGTCCATGCATGTTCCCCCACCATGTCATTCACCCCCTCACTGAGCTCAGGGCACCTGCACTCCTGTGGGAGGAGGCACCATCCTTGCTGACCTATTGCACCTCAAATTTGTCATAGGGGCTCCTGGTGGAGGACCCTGAAGATTTGGGGGCACAGGTCTCAAGGGACTCTGGTCCCCAGGCAGATGGGATGGTGATTACATCATATTTCATGAGATTCCCTCCCTCTAAACTCCCAGCATCTCCTGATCATATCATTATGCATCCATCTCCCAAGGCGGGGGGGCAGTCAAGTTCCCTGTAACAGTTTCTAAGATGTGATGACACATTGTAGGATTTTTTCCTCATACCTGCAAAGCAATGAGTTTTCCTTAATGTGTTGTGAGGATGGGAGCTGAGAGAGGACTGTGATTTCCATTCTCTCCCCAAATTAAGAAGGGTGCATCTAGGGAGAGGTAAGTTGCAATTGATAGCAATAAGTGGACCCACATCTCCAGGAGTAGCATCTCATCATCCAGCCATCCCTCAGCCCCTGGGGCTGGATATTCAGTACTAACTAGGATCACCCTCCCCTCCTATCCAGATAGAAACAGAAAATGACATTATTGGAGTAAATCTGGGATCCTCCATCATTGCTTTGTAATCTTCAAGCTTGTTTCTTCTTTTTATTTATTTAAATTCAATTTAGTTAATATATAACATATAATTAGTTACAGGGGTAGAAATTAGTGATTCATCAGTTGCATATAAAATCCAGTGCTCATCCAAACAGGTGCCTTCCTTAATGCCCATCACACATTTAGCCCATCCCCCCACTCACCACCCTCCAGAAACCCTCAGTTTGTTCCCTATAGTTAAGAGTCTCTTATGGTTTGCCTCCCTCTCTTTTTTTATTTCACTTTATTTAAATTCAATTAATTAACATATGGTATATTATTAGTTTCAGAGGTAGAGTTCAGTGATTCATCAGTCTTACATAACACCCAGTGCTCATTATATCAGGTGCCCTACTTAATGTCTATCACCCAGTTACCCCATCCTTCTCCCTCCCCTTGAGCAACCCTCAGTTTGTTTCCTGGGGTTGAGAGTCTCATGATTTGTCTCCTTTTCTGATTTCATCTTGTTTTATTTTTCCTTCCCTCCCTTTATGTTCTTCTGTTTTATTTCTTAAATTCCACATGTGAGTGAAATTATAATTGTCTTCCTCTGATTAACTTACTTTGCCTAGCACAATACCCTCTAATTCCATCCACATCATGGCAAATAGAAAGATTTCGTTTTTGATGGCTGAGTATTATCCCATTGTATATATAGACACACCACATCTTCTTTATCCATTCATCTGTCAATGGACATCTGGATTCTTTCCACAGTTTGACTATTGTAGACATTGCTGCTATAAACATTGGGGTACATGTGTCCCTTCAAATCACTGTTTGTATCCTTTGGGTAAATACCTAGTAGTGCAATTGCTGGGTCATAGGGTAATTCTATTTTTAACTTTTTGAGGAAGCTCCATACTGTTTTCCAGACTGTCAAGCTTATTTCTTATCTGTGAGATGCTTACAGATCACATCTGGGAAATACATTCATCTGTAGCTAGGAATAATATCACTTACCTAATAGAGCTTGGGGAAGATTAATCAAGAAATGCCATGCAAAAGACCCAGCTCAGACAGAATCACAGAAACAGGACATTCCTACACTATGGTAAGAGTTGGAGGGAGTAAGAAGAATCACAGGAAAGTCTTCTTCAGACCCATCAGTAAAGATGCAAGTGGGGTGGGTTTGGTGGAGGAGGAGAGCAAGAAACTACACCACAGGACCTGTAGGGCAATGAGAAATTTCTCCTACAGATGGGCTTTGGGCCTTCTGATTCAGTGTGAGGACTGGCCTCCCAGCAGCATCAGGAGACCCCATAGATGGGTCTGGAAGGGAAGCCCTCATGGAATAGAAGGCCTCATGGGGCTCATAGGGAAACTCTTCAGCAAAGAGGCAGTCTTGAATTATAATATGTTTTAAAACTTGCATTTGTGCACATAGAAACAGTAGTTTTTTTAAAGTTTTTACTTAAATTCAAGTTAGTTAGCATACAGTGTAATATTAGTTTCAGGTGTACAGTGTAATGATTCAGTACTTCTGTGTATCAGTCAGTATTCATCACAAGTACACTTCCCAATACCTATCCTCTGTTTAACCCATCCTCCTACCTACCTCCCCACTGCTAACCGTCAGTTTGTTCTTCATACTTAAGAGTCTGTCTCTTCTTTTGCCTCTCTCTGTCTTTTTGCTTCACTTTGCTTGTTTGTTTTGTTTCTTAAATTCCACACATGAGTGAAATCATATGGTATTTGTCTTTCTCTGACTTATTTTGCTTAGCATAATACTCTCTAGCTCAAACCATGACATGGCAAAAGAAAATACTTCATTTTTGTGGCTGAGTAATATTCTATTGTATTCATATACCACATCTTCTTTATCCATTCATCAGTCCATGGACACGTGGGCTCTTTCTGTAGTTTGGCTATGATTGATAATGCTGCTATATACTTCAGGGTGCATGTACCCCTTTGAATTAGTTTTTTTGTATTCTAAGTAGATACCTAGTAGTACAGTTGCTGGGTCATAGATTAGCTGTATTTTTAACTTTTGAGGAACCTCCATACTGTTTTCCAGAGTGGCTATACCCGTTTGCATTCCCACCAACAGTGCAAGAGGTTTCCCCTTTCTCCACATGCTCACCAATGTCTGTTGTTTCTTGTGTTGTTGATTTCAGCCATTCTGACTGAATGTAAGGTGTAAGGTAATATCTCATTATAGTTTCAATTTGCATTTCCCTAGTAATAAGTGATGATGAGCATCATTTCATATGTCTCTTGGCCATCTGGATGTCTTCTTTGGAAAAAGGCCTATCTGTGTCTTCTGACCATTTTTCAATTGGATTATTTGGCGTTTGAGTGTTGAGTTGTATAAGTTTTTTTATATATTTTGGATACTAGCTCTTTATCAATATGTCTTTACAAATATTTTCTCCCATTCTGTATGTTACCTTTAGTTTTGTTGTTTCCTTCATTCTGCAAAAGTGTATTATTTTCACGTTGTCCCCATAGTTTATTTTTGCTTTCGTTTCCCTTCCTTTCTGGATTGATATCGAGAAAGAAGTTGTGATGTCAAAGAAGTTACTGCCTATGCTCTCTTCTTGGATGTTTATGGTTTTAGGTCTCACATTTGGATAATTAATTCACTTTGAATTTATTTCTGTGTATGCTGTAAGAAATTTATTTCTGTGTATGCTGTAAGAAATTTATTTCTTCATGTTGCTGTCCAGTTTTCCCAACACCATTTGTTGGAGACTATCTTTTTTCCATTGGATATTCTTTCCTGTTTCTTGAAGTTTCATTGACCATATAATTCTGAGTTTAGTTCTGGATGCTTTCTTCAGTTCCATTGATCTATGTGTCTATTTTTGCACCAGTACCATACAGATGTTTTTTGTTTTGTTTTGCTTTGTTTTTAGTACACTTACATTTTAATGAAAGATGTTTACTTTAAAAATGGTTTTAGGGCACCTGAGTGGCTCAGTGGGTTAAAGCCTCTGCCTTCGGCTCAGGTCATGATCTCAGGGTCCTGGGATCGAGCCCCTCGTCAGGCTCTCTGCTCAGCAGGGAGCCTGCTTCTCCCACTCTCTCTCTGCCTGCCTCTCTGCTTACTTGTGATCTCTGTCTGTCAAGTAAATGAATAAAATCTTTTAAAAAAATGGTTTTATACACATACTCATAAAAACACATAAATATATGAGATAAGTGCCATTCTGTTTTGATCACTACAGCTTTGTAATCTAATTTGAAGTCTGGAATCATGATACCTCCAGCTTTGTTTTCTTTTTCTTAAGTTTTCTTTCGCTATTTGCGGTCTTTTGTGGCTTCATACAAATTTTAGGATTGTTTGTTCTAGCTGTATGAAAAATGCTGTTAGTATGAAACTGTAGGTTTTTTAGGGGAAATTACCACAGCAAAGACTCATAACCTGTGGGACTATGAAAGCCCACCAGCCAGCACTTTGTGTGTAGCCCCCAGGAGGAGAATTCCCTAGGTAATCCCAACCAATTCTCTTTCCCAATCCTGCCTTATAAAATGCTTGCAGATTTTACCTCAGGGCACAATTTACAAGAGAATATTCACGAGAGAACTTAAATACCTAAAATACTAATCACAACAGTGACAAGATAAGCAGTCATGTACAAACCTAAGTATTGACTTAAAAATCAGTAGGTTATTATTTGGAAAGTCTGTGTAACTTAGATGTTGAAGTGGATGAGGGACAGAGATTCCCCAGGTATGCAATTAGCGGTGAACAATATGGAAAATGTCTTGAGAGGAAAGAAGATGTACTTTTCACTGTTATCAAAAAAATTTAAATTATTCTGGACTCTGAAGACATATGCAGTGAAGATGTGTGGGTCCTCAGGATTGAAGGATATTCAGTGTTGTCATAAGCTTACTTGTGCCCTGCAGACATCCCCAGGGGGACATCCTGCTCCACCCAGTTGGGGTGGAGGAGGACTTAAGTGCACCTGACACAGAGACCCTCATGACACTCTTCTGCTCAAGGCCATTCATATCTGTGACCTGCTTAGGAGCTGTCTACTGGCACCAGAGCTGCAGAGCATTCCTCAGCAGTCTCCTCTGAGTCCCTAACGTGTGCACATCTCCTGATTTGGGGATATAATTGATACATTCAGCAATTCGCGGCCCTTTCAAGTTTTCAGTAGCTTTTAATATATTCACAAAGTTGTAATGCCGTCATAATCAAATTTAGAACATTTTCATTATCCAAAAGATATCCCATACCTCTTGACTACCACCCCTCTTTTCCCTCCTACCATTTGCCCTTCAGAAGAAGGAAATACCCCCATATATTTTCTGTGCCTAAGGATTTGCCTTTTCTGGACATTTCATGTGAATAGAATCACAGAATATATGGTCCGAGGGGCTGTCTGCTTTCACTGAGAGTAATGTTTTGGGGTTCATCTATGTTGTGGGTGATATCAGTGTTTCATTTATTTTTCATGCTCAGTCCTGATCTCTGGTGTGGATAGATGACTTTTGTTTATCTGTTGAACAGTGGGTGGACAACCGTGTTAATTCTACCTGAGGGCTATTACAGATAATACTACTATGAACATTTGCACACAGGTTTTACATAGATGTATGTCGTCACTGCTCACGGGTATATACCTGGCAGTGGAATCGCTGGGCCATTTGGTGACTCTGTTTAAATTATTTTATCAGTTTTATGGAAATATTATGGACAAACACCACTATATAAGTTTCAGAGATACATCATGCTGATCTGATTTACATATATTGTGAAATGATTACCACAGTAGGTTCAGCTAACATCCATCATCTCATAAAAATACAATAAAAAGGAAAGAAAGAGAAAACATTCTGCATTAAGATGTATTCCCTTAACAACGTTCCTATAAATCGTATCATGGTGATATGTATAGTCACCGTGTTGTACATTACATCCCTAGTACTTACTTATCTTACAACTGAAATCTTGTACCTTTTGGACACTTCCTCCACTCTCCCCCACTTTTCACCCACTTCCTCCACCTCTCCCCAAGTCTGCTCCCTTTTTCTATGAATTTATTTTCTTTTATTTTTAGATTCCACACGTTAGTTAGATCATGCAGTATTTGTCTGATTTATTTTATTTAGCATGAAGCTTTCAAAGTCCATCCATATGGTCACAAATGGGAGGATTTCCTTGTTTTCTCTAACTGAATAATATATTTAGATTTTTGAGACGCTATCAGACAGTTTTGCAGGGGCTTGTTGTTTCTCATCCAAAAGGCCTACAGCGAGTTAGGTGTGGATCTGACACCCTCAGTCTGGGATATCAACTGTGATGATTCCTCTGCCACCCTGTGTGCCTAGTCTTCCCAACCCCCCTGCTTTTCCTATTTCTGCAGGTTACTCCACTGATCAGCAACATGATGCAGCCCTCCCCGTCCCTTCACACCCCATCACCTACATCCTTCACCTCTGCTGGGCCACACCATGAAGATTGGAACATCTTATCTATGTCGGATGTCAGGAACACAGAAAAAGCTTCCAAAGAATGGAAGTTGCCGGAGATAGTCTCTGCGGTCAAGGAGACCATGAAGACAGCATCCAGTGCCTCAGTGAGAATTGCAGTGACTGGGGACTCTGGCAATGGCATGTCCTCCTTCATCAATGCACTGCGGAGAATTGGGCAGGAGGAGGAGGACTCAGCTCCCACAGGTGTGGTAAGAACCACCCAGAAACCCACTCTCTACTGTTTCTCCGACATGCCCAATGTGGAGCTATGGGACCTGCCTGGCACAGGGGCTGCCACCCAAAGCCTGGAGACCTATCTGGAGGAAATCCAGTTTAGCAAGTATGACCTCTTCATCATCATTGCATCTGAACAGTTCAGCATGAATCTCGTGAAGCTTGCCAAAATCATCCAGGGACAGGGAAAGAGGTTCTACGTTGTCTGGACCAAGCTGGACAGAGACCTCAGTACACATGTAGTCTCAAAGGAACAACTCCTGCAGGATATCCAGGAGAATATCCGGGTAGCTCTCCAGAATGAGGGAGTGTATGAACCCATCATATTTCTGGTCTCCAACTTTGACCCCTTCTTGCATGGCTTCCCAGAGCTTAGGAAGAGCTTGTGCAGAGAAGTGTCTGACATCAGGTACCATGAGCCCCTACAGAACCTGTCTGACACCTATGGGAAGATCATTAATGACAAAGCAATCACTTTTTGGAGGCAAATAGGCTCAGAGTCTTTCCAGGACAGCTTTGACATCCAGAATGCAGATGATCTCGAGGAGTTTTTGAATGCCTGCCACTCATTCTTTGGTTTGGATGATGAGTCTCTCCAGGAGGTGGCCCAGAGTATGGGAAAACCTATGGAGGAGTACAAGGCCATTATGAAGTCTCAGGATCTACACACTGTCCTCAGCGGGGACTGGGTATTATCATGGACAAATTGTAATACAGACACTTGCTTATATTCGGTTCTGAACAGAATCCCATTTGTAGGTTATGCCAGTTTCTGCTACCTTAGAGGGTGGAATCAATGGCGCCTCCTTGACAACGTCGCCAAGGACACCAACACCATCCTGAAGAAAGTTCTGACAGATGCCGCCATCTGAAGGGTGAGGTCTCAGCAGTCTCCTTCTTGGGGAAAGTCAGGATATCTGGGGTCCTCTCCTCACACTGTATCCTTTAGAATTCTCAATCAGTTCAGTATTTCCACTTTTGTTAGTTCTAAGTTCCTTGAGGTAAATGAGCTGACTAGATCATTTTGAATCCACATCTCAGCAAATTTCCAAATATGTCCTACTTCTCATTTATTAAATGAGCTGGGATCCAAAGATGGAAGAAAAGACTGCACAGTGTGACATATAGTCTCATTCTGACATCCCCTTATCACTTAACGTTGGCATCATTTTTCCAAGGCCTCTTGGTTTTCCTCTGTTCCTTCAGTTCTCACTTCTCAGTACATGGACTCAAAGAGGCACACCTGTAGTCAGACAATAGAACATCCTTTGGGATGTTCCCTTTGGAGAAGTATAATTGGAGAGTGTGTGTTTAGTTGTTCTCCGAAAAGTATTGTGTAGTGGTACCAGGATCAAAGGCCAGTCTTGTGTCCTGTAAAGCTCTGTCCTTATATCTATCCTCAGCAATTGCCCAAATCATTTATATCCAAAAAAGGATACAGGAGGTGGACTCCAAGTCCATTTTACTGGGATTGAGAAATTGTTGAATGGAAAAGGCAAACCTGACTATTTTAAGGACCAAACACCGAGAGGTTCCATGCTCTTCATATGTACACGCTTATGGTGGGCCTGTCATGGGAAGTAGTGCCTGTCAGATTATGTTTGCTATGCAGAAATTTTTGCTCACATAAAGTACCTGCTGAGGCGCCTGGGTGCCTCAGTGGGTTGGGCCTCTGTCTTTGGCTCAAGTCATGATCTCGGGGTCTTGGGATTGAGCCCAGCATTGGGCTCTCTGCTCAGCGGGGGGCCTGCTTCTCCCTCTCCCTCTGCGTGCCTCTTTCCCTACTCATGATCTCTGTCAAATAAATAAATAAAACCTTTAAAAAAATAATTAAAAATAAAAATAAAGTACCTGCTATGTTCTGTTCTTCGCCAAAGTTATTTCCCATGTTGGTCAAGGCAACTAAATTTGAGCATCAGTATTAAGGAAACCAACCCACTGTCTATGATCTCATTGTTTATACAGTTAACCCAAACTATATAGACTTTATGGAAGTTCTCCTAATTGGAAACCACTCCAGACCATAGCCCTAGATTTTTCTCCTTGCTGAGCATGTATGTAATAAAAATGGTTTTTTATCAAAAAATTTTTTTCAAAATGTTCATCATCACTAGCCATTAGGGAGATTCAAATTAAAACCACATTGAGATACCACCTTACACCAGTTAGAATGGCCAAAATTAGCAAGACAGGAAACAACATGTGTTGGAGAGGATGTGGAGAAAGGGGAACCCTCTTACACTGTTGGTGGGAATGCAAGTTGGTGCAGCCAGTTTGGAGAACAGTGTGGAGATTCCTCAAGAAATTAAAAATAGAGCTTCCCTATGACCCTGCAATTGCACTACTGGGTATTTACCCCAAAGATACAGATGTAGTGAAAAGAAGGGCCATCTGTACCCCAATGTTTATAGCAGCAATGGCCACGGTCGCCAAACTGGAAAGAACCAAGATGCCCTTCAACGGATGAATGGATAAGGAAGATGTGGTCCATATACACTCTGGAGTATTATGCCTCCATCAGAAAGGATGAATATCCAACTTTTGTAGCAACATGGACAGGACTGGAAGAGATTATGCTGAGTGAAATAAGTCAAGCAGAGAGAGCCAATTATCATATGGTTTCACTTATTTGTGGAGCATAACAAATAACATGGAGGACATGGGGAAGATGGAGAGGAGAAGGGAGTTGAGGGAAATTGGAAGGGGAGGTGAACCATGAAAGACTATGAACACTGAAAACAACCTGAGGGTTTTGAAGGGGCGGAGGGTGGGAGGAGGTTGGGGGAACCAAGTGGTGGGTATTGGGGAGGGCACGTGTTGCATGGAGCACTGGGTGTGGTGCAAAAACAATGAATACTGTTACGCTGAAAAGAAATTTAAAAAAAAATTTTTTTTTCAAATAAAATTTGAAACCTCACTGTCTACCACTAGAAGTGTCATGACCTGGTTATCACCACTGTGGGAATCATTCAGTCCTCACAAGAGCAACCCTCCATCCCTGCATCATTTCTGTCACCACCATCACCTTACTCTATTTACCTGGGAAGATTTCACCTAGTGTGGAGTCCAATCTGAATTTGGTAGATGTCTGAACTGGCTTAATATATAAAATTTTGGCCCATTTCTAGGCTTCTGCTCAAAAAGGAGGGTTTATCAGAGGTTATCATGACTATTCATTGGGATAGAGAGTGAAGTTAATATTGAATGGAAGTGAACCGAAAGAGGCATAGTGGAGTGGTTAGGAATCCTAAGGTTAAATCCTGGTTCCAGCCTGCCCTTGCCTTGTGATCTTGGGCATCAACTGACATTCCTCTCTCTTAATTTCTCAGTAATATTACATCCTAAGATACCCATCCACATCTAGGTAATGTGGGGATTTAATGAGCTAAGGCAAATAAAGCACATAGAATAGTGTCAGGCATGTAATTCTATAAATGTTTGGTATTATCATTCCTTCTCTTTATGGCTAAGAAGAGATAACACTGAAAGACAGTTCCACCAAAATTTGAGTGTCCTCAGATTGTCTATCCAATGGAAAGAGAAAAGTCTGCTGGAAGAGACCTGCATTCACATGGAAGCCTTAAGGCACAGTTACTTCTCATTCTTTCTCCAACTCAGCTTAAGTTTCCCTTTTGGAAAGTTCAAGAAGCAGAAGACAGTCCCATACAGACCACTATCCTGCATCCTGAGATCTCCTGAGAACGAGGGATGAGAGAATTGAGATGAGTAGTCAAAAGGTTTCAGAGGTCAGAATGACTGTAGGTGCAGAGTTCTTAGTGAAACCCAACCCTAACCTGCCTCTTCTGGGTGATCATGTTGAGGGAGGGTAAAGAAGAGCCCCTACCCACTGGAGCCTCCCATAGCACAGCCACGAAGAAAACCAGGTCACACCAGGAAGCCCGAGTTCTACTGGGGAGTTTGAGACCATGTATTGTACCATATAGGAAGCTAACATAGAAAACCAATCAAAGACAAAAGAGGAGAGATCCTCAAGAAGGCTAAGTGATCAAAAGCTCTGATGAGAGTTTCTTCTTCAGTACCACAGGGAGTCCCAGCAGGGGTGGGGTCAAATACGAAGGGAAAACACAATCTTGACCTGCCCCTAGGTCAGTGGTGGGCACCTTTAAGATGGCCTCCAACATTATCTCCTATTTCTGTGGCTTTGTTTAATCCTTCTCTGGAATGACTAATGGAATGTGCCAGCAAGAATGGAATGACCAAGAATACAAAAATTTTGTTATGGAAAGTCTGCAGCTTCTGTCTTTACAAGACACTCTATATAGAGAGTGTCTATAAGCAAATAAACACTTGTTTTTTAAGCTACTGTGTTTCAGGGTATTTGTTCCACAACAACAGGTAACAGATAATAACATCAAGAAGCTCCTGACAGAAAGGAAGCTGTCAGTGACCTCCTCTGTCTGTGACAGTCACTCCTGCATGGACCCAGCACGAAGAAGCTGCACCTTCTTCAATCATAGCCCTTCCCTCCTTGCCCCCCTGGACATGTCCTTCCCTGCTTTCTGTTGAAGGACCAACCCATGCCAACTTTCACAGGTCTTTTCACCCAGCCTCAGGCCACACGGAGTTATCCAGTTTGAGACTCTATATTTAAGAAAAGGAGGGGGTAATAAAGAGTGATGCTCAGTAGTTGGAGGGAGAGTAAATGACAGTAGAATGTGAGCACTCCCCTGAGGAACAGCAGGCTAGGGTTCTCCCTGAAGATGTCCTGTACAACACCTCTAATTCCTACTCTCACTTGGACTACTTGCTCTCCCAGCCTGGAGCACAGGCCTTGCTCACATCTGTCCATTAGCTTGTGCTGGTCTTGGATTTCCTGTTCCCTGTTCATTTACATTGCATCCATTCTCAAATGAAGGGAGAAGGGGGGAAGTTCCCTGGGAGGTAAAGTTTCTAGTCTTTGCATTTCCAATTAATACTTTTATTTAGTGCTCACTTTCAATAAATAGCCTGAGTGTAGGATTCTGGATACAACATCATTTCATCTTAGAACTCTGAAGATCTATCTCCTTCCAGCATGCCATTTTGCCAGTAAAAAGCCCAAAACCAATTCCATTCGCATTCCTTGGATGGTCGCCTGGTTATCTCCATGGAAAATTGTAGGAACTCTTCATCCCTAGGGACTATGTCAGAAATATCACCAGGGACTGATGACCTAGAGCACTTCCATCAACACTCCATTCAGAAGGCTCCTTAAATGACAGCTGATGTGAAAAGGCATGGAGATGCATAGTATCAAGTGGGAGAAACCAATCTGGAAAGGCTATATACTGCACGATTCCAACGGTGTAACATTCCAAAAAAGGCTAAACTACAAATTCAATAAAAAGATCAGTGGTTCCCAAGGGTTCAGGGGAGGGAGGGACAAGCCGGTGGAGCACAGAGGCCATTTAGAGCAGTGAAACCACTCTGTGTGATGTGGTAATGGTGGGTTAATGGCAGACAAATTATACTTTTGTCAAATCCCATAAAATACACAACCCCAAGAGGGAACCCAATGTAAACTATGGACGTGGACAGAGAAAGATGGGTCAGTTTGCATTCATGAACTGTAGGATTGTGTGAGTTGTTGACAATGGGGAGGCTGTACTTGTGTGAGGGCATGGGGTACATGGGAACCCTCTGTACCTTCTGCTCAATTTTGCTATTTACCCAAAACTGCTCTAAAGTAGTCTATTGAAAACGATAATGTCTGCTTACAATGTTCTTCAGCTTTGGCATTGTCCTTTGTTACATTTTCTAAGTGTAATATGTGTTCAGCAGCTAGCTACAGTAGGATAAATATGATATTTCATGCATACATACACGCAGAATAAAGCAAGATATAAATATAAATACCTGTGTACTCAACTCCTGAATGAGGAACTAGGTGTTTCTTATATCACTGAATATTCCCACAAGCTTCACCCCATATTCTGTCTCTCCACATCTCATCTCAGAAGTACAAATCCTTCAAATTTTGTTTAACATTTTTTTTTTGCTTTCATTGGTTTTTACCATTCATGTGTGTTTCTTCAGACAATAATACATTATACAATTTTGTGTGTTTGGGTGCTTTAGAAAAATAGAATCTTCTGTAAGCTGCTTTTCATTTACAATTGTTTCTATTGCGTGTGTTTTCAATTTTGCAAAGGTAGAACGTATTATCTATTTCCTGTCAGTGGACATTTTGGATTGGGGTTCTTTACAGTTGTTTCTTTCTCTTCAAAGAACTTCTCCTGTAAACATCTTATACATGTTTCTGGTACACCTGTGTAGAAACGTCTCCAGAAATAGGAGTGTAATTCATAACATATGAATTCTTTTTTTGTTGTTTTTTATTTTTTTATTTTTTAAGATTTTATTTATTTATTTGACAGAGAGAGAGATCACAAAAATAGGCAGAGAAGCAGGCAGAGAGAGGGGGGAAGCAGGCTCCCCGCTGAGCAGAAAGCCGGACATGGGGCTCAATCCTAGGACCCTGAGATCATGACCTGAGCCAAAGGCAGAGGCTTAACCCACTGAGCCACCCAGCTACCCCTCTTTTTTTTTTTATTTTTTAAGATTTTTTTAAATTTATTTGACAGAGAGAGAGACAGCAAGAGATGGAACACAAGCAGGGTGAGTGGGAGTGGGAAAAAGAGAAGCAGGCTTCCCACTGAGCAGAGAGCCTGATGTGGGGCTCTATCCCAGGACCCTGGGATCATGACCTGACCCAAAGGCAGACACTTAACAATTGAGCCACCCAGGTGCCCCAACATATGGATTCTTAACACATTGCACCAAAGAAAGAGAATGCATTACTTAATCAAAGAGCCTCAAATCTCCCATCACTCAGATATTTTCTATATTTCTATTACTATAAGACAGTTGAGAAGCATTTCCTACCCTTATATCTCAAATACAGAGTACACTTATAACTTGATGCCTGTGACCACCCATTTCTGTCTTGAGGAGTTTACATGGTGATGGGCCACATCTACCTCTGAAGCAGCCTCCTGAATCATGTCCTTTAAGCTCTGCAGGAGCTGCTGGGTCATCCTCCTGGGTCTTCCTCTAATGGATTTCCCCAGGGGTACTGGGTTCTCAGACATACTCACACCATTTTCTAGTCCATCTCTAACATTACACAAGGAGTACTGCTACTAAAAACTATTTTCAACTAGGATTTGTTCTGACTGAAGTATATCCCCCCAAAGTCCTATGTTGAAGCTCTAGCCCCTGTTGTGCCTGTATTTGTAGAAGGTTGTATAAGGAGATAGTGAAGGTTAACTCCCTCAGATGGGTGGGAGCCTATCCAGTAGGACTGGCATCCTTAGAAGAGCACCAGGGATGCACACACACACAGAAAGGCCATGTGAGGACACAGCAAGAAGGTGACCATCTACAAGCCAACGAGAGGGGCTTCAGGAGAAGCAAAACCTACTGGTGTCTTGATCTTAGACTTGGTCTTAGACTTTGCACACTCTCTCTTAAATAAATAAATAAATAATAAATAATAAAACTCTCCCCTGACATTACCCAACCTGCACAGCTCAGGGGAATCACTCACTTCCACCAACTGAGATCACAGTGAAGATGCTCCAGCCACCACGGAATTCTCTTCCTCACCTCAGCTGTGACCTCACCTGGTGTCCATGCACCTGTCCCCCACCAAATGAGGGCCCAAATCCTAGTACTGCTCATTTTGGCCCCAAGTACAGTCTGCAATTTTATATGTCTCTCCTGGGCTCCATGTTCTTCCATGGATTCCTGCTCCATGTGGGAGGAGTCTAGCAGAGGCCGGCAGACCTCCAATGTGGCCCAGTAGGGATTTCACCTGCAGAGACACCAGCTGTGCTGGTGTCCAGAGGACAATTCCACTTGGTATGAGCACTAGAGTGACCATCCCACATCTGTTCTCATCCACTTGTCTTGAGGAAGAGTCATGTGATCACAGAGGGCTCAGACCAGAGGGTCGGACTGTGACTTGTGAATTGTGCATTCGGGATATCAGGCCTCAGCCTACTGAGCACTGTAGCCACTACTGACCAGAGGAGAAGGAGCTGTGCACTTGGTCTAAGCTACAAAGCCCTCTGCAAATGGCCAGCAGAACAATCTGCCAAGCACATATGTACTGTCCATGTCCTTCGGTCCTTTACAGTAGTTGTACAATATTTGTGCTCATGGACAAACAAAGGATTCAGGCATGAGGCATTGTTTAATATGTGCCAGTTTTAGTGTATATACATGTGTACCCAAATACATGTTAATCTCAGGATCCAGACATTCTTTTGTCTCCATAGGCAGGAGCTCTGCTCTGGGCATAAAAAGTAATTGATTTCCCTTTCCTCTGAGCAGAGAGAATGGTACAATATCCTCATAAATCAGGACATATCCTGATTTCTGAATGGTGACTTAGGAGCAGCAAGTCTGAGTCTGGACCTTGAGCTATGCATTCTGGGGCATCAGCCCCCAGCCCCTTGGGTGCAGAGGACACTGCAGACCTCAGCCAACCCAACAGAGAGCACCATGTCCAGAGTGATTCTCACACACTGCTGGGGAGCAGATGAGCCCTGGGGAGCCCCTGATGGGAGCTTTCTCTCACCCTCTACAAAGAGCCCCATCCCTGCCGGGGTACCTGGGCCTCAGAGGATTTTCCTGCCTTACTACTGAGAGCTGTAATTGGCTATCTGTGTGTGCTCCTTTGCATCCACGGCCAGTTGTCAAGGTCATGTGTGAGCCTGCCATTGCTTCTACCTGGAATTCCCATCTCTCTTGCCCAATGCTTCCTCCCTGAATGATTTCTCAGTCTTTGTCCCATCATTGCAGTGATTGTACGTCAGACGGAGAACATTTCTCTGATGTCCCCAAAATATGGCAGGAGGGAGAGATTCAGGACCGAGTACACACAGAAGAATAGACACAGCAACAATCTGAAAAGAACTAAGATATTTGTCTATTTTATATCTTTTACTTACTCATGTAATACAATGATCACTTACACACTGAACAATCATCCCAAGAAATATCTCCCTGTGTGTTCCTATTTACTCTAGCTCTGTCCCCAGCCCCTGGGTGACAATGTCATGCAATATGTGTTTATGATTCTTTTATTTGTGGTGTTATCACTTATATATGCATGCCTAAACAATATATTGCTTAGTTTTCTTGAAGCTTTATTTAAGGGGTGTTCTATGGGTCCTTAATATTTAATCTTTTTTTAAAAGATTTTATTTATTTATTTGACAGACAGAGATCACAAGTAGGCAGAGAGCAAGCAAAGAGAGGGGGAAGCAGGCTCCCTGCTGAGCAGAGATCCTGATGCGGGGCTCGATCCCAGGATCCTGAGATCATGACCTGAGCCAAAGGCAGAGGCTTAACCCACTTAGCCACCCAGGCACCCCAATATTTAATCTTAACACTATACTAAAAGATTAATTCCTCTCTATATAACTATGGTTCATGCCTTTCGACGCTGTGTAAGTCAACTTATTTATCAGTTCTCTGTCAATGCCTATCCTCTCCATTTCACAGTTATGAAGACCTCTGCTGGGAGCATATGTCCTTATGTCTTCTGCACATTTTTGCAGAGTGACTCTTTGGTATAGTGTTAGGAGTGGAAATGCTGAGTCCTAAGGCACATGAATGTGCCGTTTTATGATTTGGCCATATTGTTTCTTCAAAGTGATTGTATTGATATACATTCCCAGCAGCCACGTTTCAGAGATTCTATCAATCAACATTCTCACCAGTACCCAATTTTTCCCGACTTTTGAAATTTTTCAGTCAAACTAATTAACACTATCATCTTGTAGTGCACAAAGGTGCATTTGTCTCATTAGTAGTTAATCTGCAGTATTTTCTCTATTTTTTGCCCAAATATATTTCTTTTTTTGAGAAAGTTCTATTCATGTCATGCTGAATTTTTTTCACTTTTCCCTAGTGATTTATGGAATCTTTAAAATCTTTCCTTCCATCGATCCTTTTTTGGTTACATTTTGCAAATTATCTTCTCCAGATTTGTGGATATTTTTAGACTTTTTTTTTGTATTTGATTCCATAAAGAAAAACTTTTCACTTTTCTAGAGTCAAAGGTATCACACTGGTCCATCTGTTTTATACAGCTGTCATCTTGGTATCTTTATACAGGTTTCATCTCCTTTAAGAAATCTTTCCCTAAGAACAGCTATGTTCTCTTCTTCAGTTCCCATTTAAATTTAGGTCTTAAGTTCATCGGGAGTTGATTATCATAGGTGAAGTAAGTAGAGATTCAGTATCCTCTGTCCATATGGAGAACTGGTTTGTCAGCTCTGTTTATTAGATGGTGTCTTCTATACCCACTGACATCCAATGTATGTCTTCCAAGCAACAGAATTCCACACATGCCTGAATCCCATGCAAGACTGTGTGTTCCTTTCTGTGGGCCAGTTGGTCTACCCCTGTGCCAGTATCCGACTGTCTTAGATACTATGGCATGGAAATAAATCTTATAGCTCCTCTTGTAGATCCTTATAGATATAGATCCTCCTCTGTTCTTCTTCTTCTAGAGATATTTTGTTATTTTTCCTCCTGATCTGCCATATAAATCTTAGAATCTAGGCACCTTGTTCCCTTTTTGTGTCCACTTCCCTGGTATCTTACCAAATTTCCCCAGGGCACCTCCTGGTAGTGGAAGTTGTTCGTGAGTTATTCCCATAACCTGCCAGGGAAATCTATGCCCAAGTGGGATGATGGGGCAGCCAGCAACAGGGCCCCTAAAAATGAAAGAAATGGAAAGACAGAGAGAAGTTATAGTCTTTTTTCTTTCTGATGGGAATTACTTCTCAGTCACTGAAAGCTTTGGAAACTTGTTCACAACCTTCTTCCCTGTCCCCAGGGCTTGCCTGGGAGTCTTGGCTAGATTACCTCACAGTAGTTATCTGAGACCTGCCTTTCATGGTCCCTGGTGTTTCTCTGCCCTCCCCCTGCTCCCTGAGCCACTGAATTTATAAGATCATCATGTTTCTTTTCCTGGAACTGCCTCAGTTCTGCAGAGAAACAATAGTTTCACTTTCATGTCCTGTAAATATGGACCTGCAACTCTCAGCCAAGCTTTCTTGAGGGGAGGCCTCAAGTCAGAGGCTGCCATCCTTCCTGTTGTTTTCACACTTTCCCGGGCAGGACAGAGGCTCAGGACAGTGACCTCAGGAGCACTCGGTGCCTGCATTTCTCAAGGAGGACAGTTCTGTGGAGTGTCCCTATGTCAGAGGCTCCTGGTATACTCCACTAGACTCAGCATTTTCTGTCGTGTTAGTGGAAATATTTGTGATATCCGACATCAGAAGCCCCTTTTCTTCTTGGAGCTGATGAGTGAACAAATTATGTATGTGAAATGATGGGATACTGGCTTTGAACTTGGAGAACTGAGCAGTTAAGTTTGGCAAGTAGAGAGCAAAGATTCCATTGAGCTGCTTGTGCCATTCTCTTTGCAGAAGAGAGAACCATTGTCTGAAGATATCTCTTTTCCTTCCTTTTTAAAAAGCTGAGGGACACCTGGGTGGCTTTGTCGTTAAGCATCTGCCCAGGTCATGATCCCAGGGTCCTGGGACTGAGCCCTGCATGGGCTCCCTGTTCAGCAGGAAGACTGCTTTTTCCACTCCCACTCCCCCTGCTTGTGTCCCCTCTTTCACTGTGTTTCTATCTGTCAGATAAATAAATAAAATCTTAAAAAAATAAAAAATAAAAACGTGAACATTGTACGAAAATTTAAAATAAGTAGAATTTTTACTAGGTGACTACAGTTAGAAACTAAATTATGTTGTAATGTGAATCAGTCCTTCACTACCATAGAGCTGTTTAAAAACTCTGAGTTTTTGTAGACATAGCAATGCAAAATAATCCTTAGTTGGGCATTATTTTTGTCCATTCGGGCCCTAACAAATTCGACAAACTGCATGGCTTATGAACAGAAATGTACTTCTCATATTTCTGGAAGATAGAAAAACCCAGTTAAAAGTACCTGTAGATTATATAGTTAGATCTCATTTCCAAGGTGGGGATTTCTTCCTGTCACCTCACATATTAGAAGGGGCAAACTAGCTCTCTAGGGATCTTCTGGTGATGACCACTTTGGAAAAGGACAACAGCATTTGCCATTCTTAGTCTCTTAGAGTCTAAGACATTGGCAGTTTCTGGGGTAACCTGGAATTGGGAAAGTATATCTGGAACACCAGCTGGACCTCTGGTAGATTAGGGACTAAGGGTGGGGTTTCAGGGACAAGAGGTCTAACAGACCTCAGACAATGTATAACACTGCACATGTGTATCTGCATAGGAGAAACTGTCCCTATTGCTGGACACCAACTCCATCCTTTGCAGATGATGTCAGTGAGGTGGACTCTTGAAATTACTCTCTTCCCAGACCAGGTCCTTTTGTGTTTTATGTCCATTGATGATGCAGATGTTTATTACACTTTCCTAGAATAAAGGAGCATATATATATTTTTCCCGTCACCCTTTCCCTATGATGATAAAATAGGGGGAAATATGGGGCTCAGTCCACATTGGGTTCATTCACAAATATTCTTTTTTTTTTTTGTAAATTAAACCATTTTAACTTTTTAAAATCATGTTTTAATTTAAATTCAATTAATCAACATGTACTGTATTATTAGTTTTAGTGGTAGAGTTCAGTGATTCGTCAGTTTTTTTTTTTTTTTAATTTTATTTTTCATAAACATATAATATCTTTTTATCCCCAGGGGTACAGGTCTGTGAATCGCCAGGTTTACACACTTCACAGCACTCACCATAGCACATACCCTCCCCAATGTCCATAATCCCACCCCCCCAACCCCCATCCCCCCATTTAAATAATACCCAGCACTCATTATATCACCTGCCCTCCTTAATGTCCATCATCCAGTTACCCCATTCTCCTACCTCCTTCCCTTCCAGCAACCTTCAGTTTGTTTCCTTATGTCTCTTATGGTTTGTCTCCCTCTCTGATTTCATCTTGTTTTATTTTTCCCTCCTTCCCTTTATGCTTTGTTTTGTTTCTTAAATTCCACATATGGGTAAAATCATATGATAATTATCTTTCTTTGATTAACTTACTTTGCTTAGCATAATACCCTTTGGTTCCATCCATGTCATTGCAAAAGGCAAGTTTTTTTGACGGCTGCATAGTATTCCTATCTATCTATCTATAAACATACATACATATATACATATGTATGTATGTACACACACACACATATATACATATGTATGTATGTCTACACACACACACACACACACACACACACACACACACACTCCATCTTTATCCATTCATCTGTCAATGGACATTTAGGCTCTTTTCATAGTTTGACATTGGAGTGCAAGCGCCCCTTGGGATCACTACATTTGTATCTTCAGGGTAAATACCCAGGAGTGCAAAAGCTGGGTCATAAGGTAGCTCTATTTTTAATTTTTTGAGGAACCTCCATACTGTTTTCCAGTGTGGCTGCACCAGCTTACATTTCCACCAATAGTGTAAGAGGGTTCCCCTCTTCTTGAATCTTTGTCAACACCTGTTGTACCTGGCTTGTTCATTTTAGCCATTCTGACTGGTGTGAGGTGATACCTCATTGTGGCTTTGATTTGTATTTCCCGGATGCTAAGTGATGTTGAGCATCTTTTCTTGTGTCTGTTGGCCCTTTTGGATGTATTCTTTGGAGAAATGTCTGTTCGTGTCTTCTGCCCATTTCTTGACTGGATTATTTGTTTTTTGGGTGTTGAGTTTGGTAAGTTCTTTATGAATCTTGGATTCTAGCCCTTTTTCTGATAAGACATTTGCAAATACCTTCCCCCATTCTTTTGGTTGTCTTTTTGTCTTGTTAACTGTTTACCTTGCTGTGCATAAGCTTTTTATCTTTATGAAGTCCCAATACTTCATTTTTGCCTTTCTTTCCCTTGCCTTTGGAGATATGTCTAGGAAGAAGTTGCTGCAGTTGAGGTCAAAGAGGTTGCTGTCTGTGTTTTCTAGGGGTTTGAAGGATTGCTGTCTCACATTTCGGTCTTTCATCCATTATGAGTTTCTTTTTATGCATGGTGTAGGAAAATGGTCCAGTTTGATTCTGCTGCATGTGGCTATCCAATTTTCCCAACACCATTTGTTGAAAAGACTTGCTTCTTTTTAATTGGATATTCTTTCCTCCATTGTCAAAGCTTAGTTGACCATACAGCTGAGAGTCCATTAATGGGTTCTCTATTCTGTTCCATTGATCTATGTGTCTGTTTTTGTACCAGCACATACTGTCTTGATGATTACAGCCTTGTAATATGGCTTATAGGCTGGAACTGTGATGTCTCCAGCTTTGGTTTTCTTCCTTAACATTCCTCTGGCTATTTGGGATCTTTTCTGGTTTCATACAAATTTTAAAATTATTTGTTCCAGCTCTGTGAAAATGTTGATGATGTTTTGATAGGTGCCGCTTCCTGATGGTGCATGGGAGAAGAATGAGGCACAAACAAGTCAGATGCAAGAGAAAGGGAGCAGGGGACAACAGTAGAAAAGACTGTTGCCCCAAACAACTCCTCAGTCCCGCTTTTATTGGATAGAAACGGTAATCAACAGAAGAGCCGAAGAAGGCCAAACATTAGTCATATGCCTTGTAGATAAACAAGAAGGAAGGCAAAATATGTCTGGACAAACAGTATAAAGTTTATAGTTGAGCAAGCACATACAAAGGACTTATCCAACTAGGCACAGGCACTCTTGGGGAGGGGTGGGGGTGGGGGGAAGGGGAGATAACGGAAAAATGAAGCAGGCGGCGTTCCTCCCTCAGCGAGCGTGGCGTTCCCAGCTGCTCGGCTTCTGGTGAGGCAGGCGGTGTTCCTCCCTGAGCAGGCCGGGCATCCCCAGCTGCTCAGATTCAAGGCTGTATATCCGTCCTCTCCCCCAGAGGCCTGTTGCCAGTATGTGTTTTTCTTAAGTCTATATCTAACATGCTTGATAACTAGTAAAATTTCCCATGGGTTATATTTTAAGTAATACATTGTTCTGAGGGACAGTTGCAGATAGGGATTGCCCTGAATGTGTAGATTGTTCTGGGTAGCATAGATATTTTAATGATATCTGTTCTTCCAATCCATGAGGATGCAACATTCTTCCATTTCATTTTTAAAAATTTGTTATGTTATGTTAGTCACCATATAGTACTTCATTAGTTTTTGATGTAGTGTTCCATGATTCATTATTTGCACACAACACCCAGTGCTCATTGCAACACATGCCCTCCTTAATACCCATCATTGGGCTAACCCATCCCCCTGCCCCCAAACCCTCAGTTTGTTTTCCAGAGTACATAGTCTTTCATGGTTCATATCCCCCTCTGATTCCCACCCCTTCAGTTTTCTCTTCCTTTCCCTGATGTCCTCCATGCCATTCCTTATGTTCTGCATGAGGAACCATATGATAAATGCTGTTCTCTGCTTGACTTATTTCACTTAGCACAATCCATGTCAGTGCAAATGGTGGATATTCATCCCTTCTGATGGCTGAGTAATATTCCATTGGGTATATGAACAATATCTTCTTTATTCATTCATTTGTTGAAGGGCATCTTGGCTCCTTCCACAGTTTTCTATTTCTTTGTGTCTTTCTCAATTTCTCTCATGAGTGTTCTATAGTTTTCTGAGTACAGATCCTTTGCCTCTTTGGTTAGGTTTATTTCTGGGTATCTTATGGTTTTTGGTATAATGTAAATGGGATCGACTCCTTATTTTTTCTTTCTTTAGGCACATTGTTAGTGTATAGAAATGCAACCAATTTCTGTGCATTGATTTAGTATCCTGACATGTTGTTCAATTGCTGTATGAGTTCTAGTAATTTGGGGGCAGAGTCTTTTGGGTTTTCCACATAGAGTATAATGTCATCTGCAAAGAATGAGAGTGTGACTTCTCCTTGTCAACTTGAATGTCTTTCACTTCTTTTGTTGTCCAATTGGTGCGGCTAGGACTCCTAACACTAAGCTGAAAAATAGTGGTGATAGTGGATATCTCTGGCATCTAGTGGAAAAATAGTGGTGATAGTGGATATCTCATGACCTTAGGGGAATAGTATTTGCTGTTGGCTTTTCGTATATGGTTTTTATGATATTAAGGTATGTTCCCTCTCTCCCTACACTGTGAAGAGTTTAATTGAGAAAGGATGCTGTGCTTTGTCAAATGGTTTTCCGGCATCAATTGAGAGGATCGTATGCTTCTTGTCTTTTCCTTTATTAATATGGTGTGTCACGTTAATTGATTTTCAAATGTTGAACTACCCCTCCATCCCAAGAATAAACCCCACCTGGTCGTGGTGAATAATCCTTTTAATGTACTGTTGGATCCTATTGGCTAGGATACTCTTATTGAATATGTTGGCATCCATGTTCATTAGGGATATTGGTCTGTAATTCTCCTTTTTGGTGGGGTCTTTGGTTTTGGGATCAAGGTAATGCTGAACCCATAGAAAGAGTGTGAAAGTTTTCCTTTTTTTTTTTTTCTTTGAAAGAAAATTTCTATTTTTGGAACAGTTTCAGGAGAATAGGTATTACTTCTCCTTTAAATGTTTGGTGGAAATACCCTGGGAAGCCATCTGGCCCTGGGCTCTTGTTTTTTTGGGAGATTTTTGATTATTGCTTCAATTTCCTTGCTTGTTATGGGTCTGTTCAGGTTTTTTATTTCTTCCTGGTTCACTTTTGGTAGTTTATACTTCTCTAAGAATGTATCCATTTTTTCCAGGTTGCCTAATTTGTTGGCATATATTTGCTCATAATATGTTCCTGTAATTATTTGTATTTCTTCGGTGTTGGTTGTGATCTCTCCTCTTTCATTCATGTTTTTATTAATTTGGGTCCTTTCTCTTTTCTTTTGGATAAATCTGGTGAGAGGTTTATCAATCTTATTAATTCTTTCAAAGAACCAGCTCCTAGTTTCATTGACCTGTTCTACTGTTCTTCTGGTTTCTATTTCATTGATTTCTATTCTATTCTTTATGGTTTCTCTTCTTCTGTTGAGTTTAGGCTTTATTTGCTGTTCTTTCTCCAGCTCTTTTAGGTGTAAGATTAAGTTGTGTATTTAGGACTTTTCTTGTTTCTTGAAAAAGGCTTGTATTATGTATTTCCCTCTTAGGACCATCTTTGCTGTATGCCAAAGATTTTGAACAGTTCTGTTTTCATTTTCATTTGTTTCCATGAATTTTTTTTTAATTCTTCAATTTCCTGTTTGACCATTCGTTCTTTTTTTTTTTTTTTAAAGGTTTTATTTACTTATTTGACAGACAGAGATCACAAGTAGGCAGAGAGGCAGGCACGGGGGGTGTGGGGGTGGAGCAGCCTCCCTGCTGAGCAGAGAACCTGATGTGGGGCTAGATCCCAGGACCCTGAGATCATGACCTGAGCCGAAGGCAGAGGCTTTAACCCACTGAGCCACCCAGGTGCCCCGATCCATTCATTCTTTAGTAGGATGTTCTTTTACCTCCATGTATTTGTGTTTTTTCCAAATTTCCTCTTGTGATTGAGTTCTAGTTTCAAAGCACTGTGGTTTAAAAATATGCAGCAAATGATCCCAACCTTTTGGTACTGGTTGACCTGATTTGTCACCCAGGATGTGATCTATTCTGGAGAATGTTCCATGTGTACTCAAGAAGAATGTGTATTCTGTTGCTTTGGGATGGAATGTTCTTAATATATCTGTGAAGTCCACCTGGTCTAATGTGTCATTCAACACCCTTGTTTCCTTGTCGATCTTTTGCTGAAATGATCTGTCCATGCAGCAAATGTGGTGTTAATGTCCCCTACTATTGGGGCACCTGGGTTAAAGGCTCTGCCTTTGGCTCAGGTCATGATCCCAGGGTCCTGGGATTGAGCCCCACATTGGGCTCTTTGCTCAGTGAGGAGCCTGCTTCCTCCTCTCTCTTTGCCTACTTGTGATCTCTGTCTTTCAAATAAATAAATAAAATCTTTAAAAAGTTCCCTACTATTATTTTCTTATTATTCATGTGTTTCTTTAATTTTGTTATTAATTTGCTTATATAATTGACTGATCCCAGGTTAGGGGCAAAAATATTTACAATTGTTAGGTCTTCTTGTTGGATAGACCCTTTAAGTATGATACAGAGCTCTTCCTCATCTCTTATTACAGTCTGGTTTAAAATATAATTTGATATAAGGATTGCCAGCCCAGCTTTCTTCTGATGTTCATTAGTATGATAAATGGTTTTCTACACCTCACTTTCTTTTTTTTTAATTATTTTTTAATTTCTTTTCAGCGTAACAGAATTCATTGTTTTTGCACCACACCCAGTGCTCCATGCAATGCGTGCCCTCCATAATACCCACCACCTGGCTCCCCCAACCTCCTACTCCCTGCCCCTTCAAAACCCTCAGGTTGTTTTTCAGAGTCCATAGTCTCTCATCGTTCATCTCTCCCTCCAATTTCCCTCAACTCCCTTCTCCTCTCCATCTCCCCATGTCCTCCGTGTTATTTGTTATGCTCTGCAAATAGTGAAACCATATGATAATTGACTCTCCCCGCTTGACTTATTTCACTCAGCATAATCTCTTCCAGTCCCATCCATGTTGCTACAAAAGTTGGGTATTCATCCTTTCTGATGGAGGCATAATACTCCATAGTGTATATGGACCACATCTTCCTTATCCATGCGTCCGTTGAAGGGCATCTTGGTTCTTTCCACAGTTTGGCGACCATGGCCAATGCTGCTATAAATATTGGGGGAGAGATGGCCCTTCTTTTTACTACATCTGTATCTTTGGGGTAAATACCCAGTAGTGCAATTGCAGGTCATAGGGAAGCTCTATTTTTAATTTCTTAAGGAATCTCCACACTGTTTTCCAAAGTGGCTGCACCAATTTGTATTCCCACCAACAGTGTAAGAGGGTTCCCCTTTCTCCACATCCTGCCCAACACATGTTGTTTACTGTCTTGTTAATTGTGGTCATTCTAACTGGTGTAAGGGGGTATCTCAATGTGGTTTTAATTTGAATCTCCCTGATTACACCTCACTTTCAATCTGGAGCTGTCTTTGGGTCTAAAATGAATCTCTTGTGGACAGCATTTGATAGGTCTTACTTTAAAAATTTTTTTTATCATTTTTTATTAACATATAACGTATTATTAGCCCCAGGGATACAGGTCCATGAACTGCCAGGTTTACACACTTCACAGTGCTCACCATAGCACATACCCTCCCCAGTATCCATAACCCAACCACCCTCTCCCTTCCCCCTCCCCCCAGTAACCCTCAGCTTGTTTTGTGAGATTAAGAGTCTCTTAAGGTTTCTCCCTCCTGATCCCATCTTGTTTCATTTTTTCCTTCCCTACTCCCCAAACCCTCCACATTGCCTCTGAAATTCTTCATATTAGGGAGATCATATGATAATTGCTTTTCTTTGATTGATTTATTTCACTCAGCATAACACCCTCTAGTTCCATCCACATCGTTGCAAAAATCAAGATTTCATTTCTTTTGACGGCTGCATAGTATTTCATTGTATATATAAATCACCTCTTCTTTATCCAGTAATCTGTTGATGGACATCTAGGTTCATTCCATAGTTTAGTTACTGTGGACATTGCTGCTATAAACATTCAGGTGTATGTGCCCCTTCAGATCACTACATTTGTATGTTTAGGGTAAATACCCAGTAGTGCGATTGCTGGGTCATAGGGTAGCTCTATTTTCAACTTTTTGAGGAACCTCCATGCTGTTTTCCAGAGTGGTTGCACCAGCTTGCATTCCCACCAACCGTGTAGGAGGGTTCCCTTTTCTCCATATCCTCGCCAGCATCTGTTGTTTCCTGACTTGTTAATTTTAAGCATTCTGGCTGGTGTGAGGTGGTAACTGACTGTGGTTTTGATTTGTATTTCCCTGATGCCAAGTGATGTGGAGCACTTTTTCATGTGTCTGTTGGCCATCTGGATGTCTTCTTTGCAGAAATGTCTGTTAATGTCCTCTGCCCTTTTCTTGATTGGATTATTTATTTTTTTGGGTGCTGAGTTTGATAAGTTCTTTATAGATTTTGGATACTAGCCCATTTCTGATATGTCGTTTGCAAATATCTTCTCCCATTCTGTCAGTTGTCTTTTGATTTTGTTGACTGTTTCCTTTGCTGTACAAAAGCTTTTGATCTTGATGAAGTCTCAATAGTTCATTTTTGTCTTTGCTTCCCTTGCCTTTGGTGATGTTTCTAGGAAGAAGTTGCTGTGGCTGAGGTCAAAGAGGTTGCTGCCTGTGTTTTCCTTAAGGATTTTGGTGGATTCCTGTCTCACATTGAGGTCTTTCATACATTTTGAGTCTATTTTTGTGTGTAGTGTAAGGAAATGGTCCAGTTTCATTCTTCTGCATGGGGCTGTCCAATTTTCCCAACACCATTTGTTGAAGAGGCTGTCTTTTTTCATTGGACATTCCTCCCTGCTTTGTCGAAGATTAGTTGACCATAGAGTTGACGGTCTATTTCTGGGATCTCTATTCTGTTTCATTGATCTATGTGTCTATTTTTGTGCCAGTACCATACTGTCTTGATGATGATAGCTTTGTAATAGAGCTCAATGTCTGGAATTGTGATGCCACCAACTCTGGCTTTCTCTTTCAACATTCCTTTGGCTATTCGAGGTCTTTTCTGGTTCCATATAA
>NW_019154197.1:0-1380 GCF_002288905.1 Enhydra lutris kenyoni
GCTTTACACTTTTCCATGTAAATTCTGTAAGGAAATGAAACTGTTACATGAATGGCAGTCAAGGTAGTCTTTATTTGCCTGTATATTCTGTCAAATTATTTTTAAATATTTCATTTCACATTCAAATGCAGAATTATTTGTAATTAATATATAGTGAGCTTGCAGAAAATTGATAGAAAACGTTTGGTTCAGGGCATCTAGATGGTCTTTTTTTTTTTTTAATTCCCTACCATGACATAAACACTAGCTTATTGTGCTTTTTTTTTTTTTTAATATTATTTTAAAACTTATACTACTTCCTTCTATACGGTATTCTTCCAGTTTCTCATTTAATGGAATGATAACTCTTTCAGATCAGAAATAACTTTTAGACCACAAGGTAATGTATGTGTGCCTTTAAAAGTGTTTATTTTAAGGACATTTGCTTGCTAAGTGAATGGAGTTACTTAAAGTTATTCACTTAAGTATATATTCTGCTTTTGCCTTTTTTAAGCTATTAAAACTGGTAAGTATTACAGGTGAGAGGAACAGAAGTTTTATTTTATTATTATTATTTTTTTAAGAATTTATTTATTTATTTGACAGAGAGATCACAAGTAGGCAGAGAGGCCCACAGAGAGAGAGGAGGAAGCAGGCTCCCTGCTGAGTAGAGAGCCCAGTGTGGAGCTTGATCCCAGAATCCTGAGATCATGACCTGAGCCGAAGGCAGAGGCTTAACTCACTGAGCCACCCAGGCGCCCTTGAACTGAGGTTTTAAATTATGAAGTTTCCTTCAGAGAGTGCAGATAAAATAGTGTTAGGTTAGAATAATGGTAATACACAAAGAATAAACCTTCTGTTAAGTGAATAATTTGGATTGTATTTACTGCTTATTCTCAGTAATATGATTTTCTTCATTGTTGGATATTTGTGTTCTCGAAGTAAGGTCAGATTATTTTTTAGTCAAGGCAGTGTTTCTCGATCTTTTCTCCTTCCCTTATAGGCTGCTCTACAGGTAATACACGCTACATGATAAACAGATTTCCTTTCCTAATACTGTTATTTCACCTCCTTCCTGTTCAAGAAAGCATATTGTATAATATTTAAAACCACACACACCCTTACCTTCTCTCTACTACTTCTGTATCCAGGCGGAATGCAATGATTGGATTATAGTGGTGCTTCTCAAGTTATGATGAGGGAGTGAGAATGGACCCGACCCTCTAAACCCTGGGTGATCTCTGTCTGCAGATCTATGAGTTGTAATTTAGGGATTGTTGTCATTGTTATTCATGACGAAGCATTCCTTATTATTACTCAGTAAGTTAATAAGTTTGATTTTTCACATACCAAAAACAGGCAGGGTTAGAGTTTATTGAAGACACACTCTTACTGAGTAAT
>NW_019154197.1:3572-39259 GCF_002288905.1 Enhydra lutris kenyoni
TTTTTTCCTCCCTCTCAGGAAAGTGACAATGCACTGGGCTCTACAGTGATGAGTTGGAATATAATAGAAAAGCCTTCATGTACAAAATCAACCAATGCCATCGAGACCCAAGGTTTCAACGAAAAGGATCTTGAGTTAGCCCTTTCTCCCATTCATAACAGCAGTACCATTCCTGAGACTGGAAGCTTTTGTGTAAACCTGGCTAAAAAATGCCTCCCCAAGGAAGTTTCTTGGCAAACAAGAGAACTGGATATAAATAATATTCATGTGGCCACTGACAGGCAGAAATTGCAGATGCAAAGTGGATTTACTGTACTTCTTTTCTCATTTTACTTTGAGAAACTCTCGTGTTCCACCAATTTAGAAACACATGCAGGGGGGAAAAATGGGATGATTTCTGGGCTGTTGAAGAGCTATTACTGTAAAGTTAATAAGTTGGTTCCATTTGCTTGGTTCCGAATGCCCCAAGCCCCAATTGTGCTCAGGGAAATGTCCCGTGGATAAGGGGGAGTGTTGGAAATAATTTCAGAGTCTGAGTCCATGTGGAAAAGTCGATAGGAGCTACAATAAGGTGCATGGAGAATAACTCAGCAAAGGACATGGGAAAAACCAATGCCAAATGCTAATTATTATTATCTTTCGGCTGGTCCAGTACTCAAAAGTAAATGAGATTCTCCTTCCCACCCCAGCCCTCTCTCTCCTTCTCTCTCTTTTCACTTCAGTCTTTGTTCTTTGACATCAACTCAACCAGTGCTGATATGGATGGAGTCAGTGGTTGTTCCCTCACCCAGGACTATAAATAACAACATATTTGTACAACAAAGCTCGGGAATTCCAATCCATCAATCAATTTATGTATGAAGCTGGGCACACATTTCACGGGTAAGCTGAGAGTCGGGTTGCCTGAACATCTCTCTCACAGGGCACCCCTTCACAAGTCACTGTTTCTCCGGCTTTTATGCTCATTTTCCACCCAGTGACTAAGCCAGAGCAGGTCTGCTTTTCTGCATTGTTGCCTCTTTCTGAGCTAGAATTTTGCAACTGGAAAAAAAACTAAAGGACTGGAAGAACAGGGCGCATTTCTGTCCTTCTTTGAACTTGAATCTGAAGAAGGTTCAAAGGGGAGTCCAAGGGAATGAGATGCCCTTTGCGGGTTTCAGTGAATTCTTCGGGGGTCGACACAAGTCATTGGTCACAGAGCTTTGTGGGGCCCTCAGGTGGGTGCGTGGCTCTGGTGTTAGCAGTCGTCAGAACAACCATACACTTCAAGAATGCTTTGTACATGCCTGACACTGTCCTAGGCACCTCACCTTTATCACCTCATTGAATGTTTGCAAAATTGTTTTCAGTAGATACTATGAATCTCCCCATTTTACAGAAGAGAATGCTGAAGCACATAAAGATCAATAACTTGCCCAAGAGCCTGCAGCCAGCAAGTGACAAAAGGTGGGATTTTGGGGGGCTCACATTGGTTCCAATGGCTGGACCACATTCTCCACCACTATGCTCTGGAGTTTGTAGTGGGGAGTTGTTCTTTCCTTCTTTCTTTCTTTCTTTTTTTTTTTTTTTTTTAAGATTTTATTTATTTATTTGACAGAGAGAGCATGAGCAGGGGTGGCAACAGGGAGAAGGAAAAGCAGCACCAACCCCCCTTTTCCCCTCCCCCTGCTGAGCAGGGAGGCTGACACGGGGCTCCATCCCAGGACCCTGGGATCATGACCTGAGCAGAAGGCAGACACTTAACCAACTGAGACACCCAGGCACCCAGGCACATCAAATGGTTCTTTTAATACCTATTTTTTGAGAACTGGGTCAGGTACTGGGGATACAAGTAGTAAATCAAAACAAATACAAATATTGTGGAATGTCAGAGTTTCTCAAAGATGACTAGAATTAACTGAATGCCAGTGTTGTAGGTAGCCCTGAATGATGGCCCCGGCCAGCCAGCCCTCCTGTTAACCAAGACCTTGTGGATTCCCCTCCCACACTGAATGTGGGTTGGTCCTCTGAAACTCCACCAGTCCCAGGCCTGACACATAAAAAGGCCTGAAAGTTTCTACTTGTGCATCTTGGGGAGGCCTAACCCCCTATGTAAGGACTTCCTGCTCTGCTGGAAGCAGCATATGGAGAATAAGCCCTGAGACTAGGTGGAGACAAAGGGACCCAGCTGCTCCAGGGCCCCAGCTGAAGCAGATTTCCGGTCATCCCAGCACAGGGACCGGGTATGCGAGGGAATCATCATGGAGGTTTTAGACCCACCTGCCATCTAATTGCAGCAGCATGAAAGACCTCAAGCAAGACCAGCAGAAGAACTGCCCGGCTGAGCCCGGTCAACTATAGAATCAGGAAAGATAATGAAAGGTCTGCTCAGCGGGGAGTCCACTCCTCCCTCTCCCTCTGTGCTCTCTCACTGTCTCTCAAATAAATAAAATAATAATAATAATAATAAATAAAATTTCTGAATAATTCCTGATCATCAGCTGTCAGGAGCCCTAGTTCCTGTTGAATCTCCATGAAGTCCCATGATTGCCAAGACTTCTTCCTGCTTCTGTTGCCATACGTCATGCCTAGTCTACTTGTGAGCCCTGGATCGCTGCGCTGTCTGTGGTGGGCTGCCTCTGAGTTCCGTTCTTAACACCAACAGCCCACGCAGTCCCACTCCGGCTCACCAGAGCTCACACTTCACTTCCTGTGAACTAACAGCTTTGCTGCACCACATTGAAACAAGTCTTCTTGTAACTGTGTAAGCCAAAGACATTTGTAGATGCCATTTGCAGCAGCTTGACAGTTGTGAGTTTAGTGGGAAGGGAACAATAAGAGTAATCATTTGATTTTAATCAGAACGGTGGTTAGAAGCCACAGAGTCACCATCTGGTCACTTAGGTCCTTGAGGTGACTTCCCGGCAAGAGGGGGGCGAGAATGACTGTAATGTATCCTAGAGAACGCGGAAAGGGAGGAAGTATGGAGAGCTGGAAAAGACAGATCTTCTAGGGAATTTCTGTTTAAAATGAAACAAAGACATGAAGCAGGAGCTTGGACAGGTGGTGGGAAGAAGGGAGCGCTTTCAGGATTTGTTTGTAAAAGCTGGATCCTGGGGTGCCTGGGCGGCTCAGTGGGTTAAAGCCTCTGCCTTCAGCTCAGGTCATGATCTCAGGGTCCTGGGATCCAGCCCCATCGGGACTCTCTGCTCTGTGGGGGGCCTGCTTCCCCCTCTCTCTCTGCCTGCCTCTCTGCCTACTTGTGATCTCTCTCTGTCAAATAAATAAATAAAATCTTTAAAAAAAAAAAAAAAAAAAAAGCCGGATCCTTAGGAGGAAGAGACACTTAGAGATGAAGGGAAAAGGTTGCCCAGAGCTATGGACAGTTTATCCACTGTCGTCGGAGAGAAGGCAGGATTATGGGCAGAGACCCAGACAGATTGGAACATGTAATGATAAGAAGTGGATGTTCTTTTTCGATCGCATCCATCATCTCAGGCAAATGGGAAACAGGAACCAGCTGAGAGTGAGAAAGAAGACTTGGGGAAGTCCTCTGGGAGCAGGAGTGAAGTGGCCAGGGTCGACGGACAAAGCCAAGTTCCTCAAGAAGTCTGGCTTCCTGAGTTCACAACCACACAGCCAGCGTGCTTGTGGTTTTCTCCAACTACATTCAGCTCCTCGGTGTGAGAGGGAAATGGCAGAGAAGGGTGTTGACTCCACATGGAGGCTTTGCCGGGTGAGTGCAATGAAGGGAAAGGGGGCAAGAGACTGTGTAATACACACACGAGAGTTACAATGATGGGCCATGCGGTCTAATCTGAGGAAGAAGAGTGAGCAGTGAGGGACAGAAAATGGGGGGAAATGGGATAAAAAAGTAAAGTGATTAGATTAGAAATCTCATATTGGGATTTCACAGATTACACAGAGAATATTAAGATTGCATCCTTCTTTGGCATGAGAGTATAATGTCAAAGAAATTTCTTCTTCCCCTCCATCTCCCCCTCCCCCTCTTCCTTCTCTTCTTCCTCCTCCTCCTTCTGCTTCTCCTTCTTTTAGCAATTTCCTATAAGCTAAAAAGTGCTCTTTGAATAGACACTTTACTGATGAAAAACATGAATTGAAAACCTCTCATAGAAAAGGCATAAATACCAGTACATAGAATGTGAAAGAGACATAAACACCCACAGCACGAGTGTGAAAAACTCCTAATTGGGTTATTTCTGAAATAAAAAAAGTATTTTAAAGAGGGAGGTATACATTCAAGCAAATAACACTGAGATTATATTAGGCCTATTGGTTTCTGCAATTTTCAGCAAAAGGGAAGTTTCACTCAGGCAGGAAGATCCCTGTGAAGTAGGTTCATTTCCATCTCCCCATGGGCGCAGCCTGAGTCACAGCTCGCTCCTAAGCTGGGTCCTTAGAAAAGCAAATTAACTATTTCAAGTCAGCAGGGAAATCACGCTTACAGCAATAGTAATTGTAGAAGTTTTGAAATTATGTAGCACTGACAAAAAGCCCTCTAAGGTGACTTTGCCATGATGCAGAATAGGGCCTAGTGGCCCACAGAGCCCTGTGACATCAACAGCATCTTAAAGGATATTTGAGCAAAGCAGAACAAAGTGAGAATCTGGGTTTCCCCAGATATGACCTAATTTTACACATGGTAATGAGTGGCTTAGATAGGCTCATACTAAGTTCTAAATCTGATCTAGGAGAACTTTGTTAATTTTCCTTTTTTACCTTTTATAACCATCTTCTGTGTTTTCCTCAGCTACATTCCCAGGAGAGCAGGAATTAGATCAGGGACATTTGTGGAAGGAATCAAGTACGTTCTAGGCTGGTGTTCGAAACTATGCATTGCATAATCATTACAATTGTGGCATCCCCGGGGCCTGGACATGTTACAAAAATCCCCCTTGGAGAGATTCCAGGTTCTGAAGTCTCATCTTTGTCTGAATTTGATGGCCTTGAACCACTGGGTCCAAGACTTCTACTCCTCTCCCATGATATTAGCTGCCCGGCCAAGGTCCAGAAATTTCTCACCCATGCCTGATGAATAGTAGGGATGGGCATTATTATATCTTCATCTGACAGAAAAGGAAACTAGGTTTAAGAAATTAAGTAAGTAACTGAGCTGGGATTCAGACTCAGACTTAGAAATCCAGATCTAACTGATTAAAAACCTCTTGTTCCAGATGGGATCGGGAGGGAGACAAACCATAAGAGACTCTTAATCTCACAAAACAAACTGAGGGTTGGGGGGGGTGGAGTAGGGAGAGGGTGGTTGGGTTATGGACATTGGGGAGGGTATGTGCTATGGTGAATGCTGTAAAGTGTGTAAACCTGGAGATTCACATACCTGTACCCCTGGGGCTAATAATACATTACATGTTAAATAAATAAATAATAAATAAATAAATAAATAAATAAATAATCTCTTGTCCTGACTTCCTTTTAAAAGCTGGTGCCTCCTTGACTCCTTACTTCTTTCATTTTAAAGCTTCCTGACCCCATGGGGCTAACTCTACTTGCATAAAAGCCCCCTTCCCAGCATCCTATGACCTTAAAGCTCTCAGGTGGGAACAAAGGCTTTCGGGGCCAGGAGATCAAAGGCAGCTTCCAGTTCTTACCATATCACTGCGGGGGTGACCCTGCTCTCAGGTAAAAGCCTCAGTTTCATCCAGGGGAAAAACTGAAAGATAACACTATTACCCGGGCACCTGGGTAGCTCCGTCAGTTGAGCGCCCTGGCTCTTGGTTTTGCCTCAGGGCATGATCTCGAGGCTGTGTGTTCAAGTCCCACGTGGAGCTCCAGGATCAGCGAGGCGTCCGCTTCAGATTCTTTCTCTAACCCCTCCACTGTCCTTCCCAGCTTGCACGCTCTCTCTCTTTCTCTCAAATGAATAAATAAAATCTTTTTTAAAAAAAGATCCACTATGGGGTGCCTGGCGGCTGCCTTCAGCTGGGGTCATGATCCCAGGGTCCTAGGATAGAGCACCGCATTGGGCTCCCAGCTCAGTGGGGAACCTGCTTCTCCCTCTCCCTCTGCCTGCCTCTCTGCCTACTTGTGCTCTCTCTCTCCATCTCTCTGTCAAATAAATAAATAAAATATTAAAAAAACACTTAAGAGACCCCCAAAACAAACAAAGAAAAAGAACCACTATTGCCTTTTCCACAGGGTTATTATACAAAAATAACAAATGCAAAGGATTTCATAGTGCCTAAAAATGGTTACTGTGTGTATTATAATTTGTATTATAATTTTTAAAACCAGCTACCTGGATTAGACTGTCAAGTTATCTCTGGTGACATCTGTTTGTCACTTTTTTTTAATCTTCAATCCACTTTCATCTCTCTAACTTATTTAAAAGCCGTTAAAGTCTTGGATCATATTATATTTTTTTGTATCCTCTACACATAGCACGGGGCTTTACACAGAGAAGGTTCTCCAAAGATATTTGTTGAGCTGATTTCATTCCATAAAGTATTCTCTTTAAATAGCAACAGGAAGGACAATTCAAGATACACTGTGGATTTTGAGAATGTGTTTCTTTTTTTCCACTGAGTGGCTCTTTGTTTCGCTTTTTCCCTTCTGCGCCCCTCTTTTGAAATGCCATTTGGGGGCAGCATTGAGTCAGCTTGCACTTCACCAGTCGGGAGCAGAAGAAAACACAAAACTCCAAAGGTAGGAGCTGACAGATAGGAAGTGAATAATTCTCAAAATACGTCACTGCCTTTAAAATGATTACGCACTTTGCTACAGAAATCTATTTAAAAGCAGCATACCCTTCTTCATGCCTCATGGGAGCTTTTGAGGATAAATGATTTGTTTCCCTTCTCACCCCGGGGGGCAAGGCAAACTACAAGACGTTTAACCATTTATTCACACAGCAAAACAGAGCCAATGTGCCTACCACACCATAAAGGAAGATGCACTTAGTATACATTTATGAAGTGGAAAAGGCACATCCACTGTTCCCATTAAATACTACCTTAGTAATTGCAGTAATTAAATCAGTTCAATGAAACTGACATACAATGTTCCATCAGTCGGATTCTTGCCCTGCAACACTAAAGAGAAAAAGTTAAGGGCAGTGGCACGAGTTAGGAGAGGTTTTTTTTAGCTAAGCAGCCTTCTAAAACACTCTATGCCTAGTGCAGAGTCGATCCAATCTCCCACAGTTACATTTATGTCACTGCAAATACACTAGAAGCTCTAACAATGACCGGAACTTTTGCCCCTGGATAGTACAAGATCCTTACGAGACAAAACCAGTGTGTTAATTGTTTGATAAACAAAGATTTAGACATTTCAGATTTTTTTTTTTTAGGGACAAAAAGAAAGCTCGTAAAGGAACACCTCTGCCCAGCAACTTGGCTCCGTCTGTACTCCTCGCCAGAATCTGAGGAAAAACCATATACTTTTATACCAATAAGGTTTCCATGAAAATCAAAGAGAAAAGTGCAATAGGATACACCAGTTTCTCCACAGGCTCACAACCTAATTTCCGTGATATCTATTCCGTGATTTATTACAGAGGCATTGATCCTTCCCTGTACTCGTTCAACAAACACTCACAGAACATCAGGTATGTGTCCAGTACTAGCAATATGAGGATGAAAGGCAAATCTGTGTTTTAAAGAAGTTCATGGTCTAGGGAGGAGAAGAGGGGAAGGAACACATACACACCCATGTGCATGCCCACGCTCGCACACCTGTGAATAATAGCAATCATACAGATTTCTTTTAGGCTTGGAATCTATGATTCTTCTTGCCGCAAAACAAAATTACACTTCAGATGGTAGTTCCAGAGAGCACAGACCTCATTGGATAGATGAGGAGAGTGAGCCTGGGGATGTTAAAAGTTGTCAGTGGGTATTTGTGTCTTCCTGAAACGGCCATTTTGAAATTCTAACTCCAGAGGTGATGGTTTTAGGAGGTGGGACCTGTCAATGGAAAGAAAGCCAACTTCAAAGTAGACTAGTAAATACCTTACTCCTTGTTTTACCACAGACTATACACCCTGGGAGACGGTCTCTCAGATTGTTCTAGAGAACTGCTCCAAAGCTTGTTAGTTAAGGGGAATTACAGATATATACAAAGGGGGGAAAGGGATACATCTGCTGGTAAGCAGCTCTCCAAATACTTGCCCTTAACAAGGTATAATTTGTTAAGGTTGTAAATATCAGGTTTGCTGATGTCCACACAGACAGAATAAAGACCCTCAGGTCACCTTAATACATTATGTTTCTATATCTGATCAAAAACACTGCATGCATACCTCAGCCTACTTGGTCTTCCATTTCTCCTTGTTTTTTATTTTTCCTTGCGGTCACTTGAGATGGTCACAGAGGGCTGACATCAGCTGCCTATATTATGCAGTACGGTTTGAGGGCACAGGACTTGGGAAAAGCATTAGGTCATGAGGCTGGAGCCCTCGGGAAAGGGACCCAGGAGAGCCCGTTCTCTTTCTCTGTCAGGTGAGTACCTGGTAAGAGGGCAGCCATCTGCGAATCAGCAGAACATTCTCAGCAGAACCAAATCTACGGGCATCTTGACCAAGGACTTCCCAGACTCCAGAACAGCCAGAAATAAATCTTTGTTATTCAAGCCACTCCAGTCTGTGGTAAATTGTTATAGCAACCCACCCAGAGTAAGACAATGGGGACTTACTGGAAATCCATTTTTGTGTTTCTGTGACTTTACGGATGTAAAAAAGGATTTCAAGTTATGTAGAAAAAGGAAAGAATTGACACTAAGATACTCATTCTGATGAAAATTATGCAACTAGGATGCCCATCCTGTCAGTGGGAAAGCCACAGTCCCCAAAGCTGGGTTGAGGTATTTATCCAAAAAAGGAAAATAACCTTTATATATTTCCTTTCCTGACTCCTCCCATGTTCCTAACTGCTTTGGGGTAGTTTTTTCCTTACCGTGTCATCTAGCTGGGGACATACCGGCCTGTTTTCAGTCCCTTTCCTTCAGTGTTCCTTTACTATGGGCCGTTTTTGAGTATCCTGGTTTCATGTGTAGTAGTAATCCCAAACAGGCTAATTTTCTCCCTAATTGGAGCCAACCATAAGTGCGCTGTGATCAAAGCTATGTAACGACTCATGTTTGGTTTCTGTTATTTTTTTTTAAGACTTTATTTATTTATTTGGGAGAGAGACGAAGAGCACAAGCAGGGGGAGGGGTAGAAGGAGAGGGACAAGCAGACTCCCTCTGAGTGGGGATCCTGACTCCCCTTGGGATGGATCCTAGGACCCTGAAATCATGATCCGAGCCAAAGTCAAAGGCTTAACCGACTGAGCCACCCAGGCATCCCTGGTTTCCAGTATAAAGTTATAAAAATCTACCTTTACATTACATCTCTAAACAGATATGCCTGTTTTTTTTCATTGTCCTTATATTTTTCACTCTACTTTTGGAATTCAGATTATAAAGTGTGTGTGTTGTCAAAATACGTGTTAATATATTTTATCCCAATATTGGGCTTCATGCTTTTAACCCTCAATAGCATACATTAACAATGCTACCTATTCTGAAGGAACGTGGGAAGGGTGGCTTTTCTCTCCCCGTCGTGTGTGGATGCTCCCCCACTTGACAGCTAAACCAGAGAACACCCAGGTTGTAGAGACTGTTCTACACACTTCAGCTTATAAGTGGACACTTCAGGCACGAGACCAGAAAACCTGAAAGAAGGGAGGGAGATTTTTTTTTTTTTAAGATTTTATTTATTTATTTGTCAGAGAGATAGAGAGAGTACAGGCAGGCATAGTGGCAGGTAGAGGCAGAGGGAGAAGCAGGCTCCCTGTGGAGCAAGGAGCCCGACATGGGACTCGATCCCAGAACCCTGAGATCATGACCTGAGCCAAAGGCAGTCGCTTAACCAACTGAGCCACCCAGGCATCCCAGGGAGGGAGATTTTATGGAAGAAATCCTCTCTTCCACCCAACGCCCTCCAATTGTTGTAGGGACAGGAGACAGGAGGCAAAGTGCTCAACCAGTTGAAGAAACTAGTGAGAGAGATAGCGTCTCTTCAGCTCCTTCTCTGAGAGCTGGCATCTTACACAGATGTCGGTGAGGGGGTTGGGGGGCAATGTTGTGTCCACTGACAACTTTGAGTTTCCCACAGGCTCCAAGGCGAGGTCAGGGCAGAGCCTCAGATGGAACGATCACCGTCTAAAATGGATGACACGTGACTAGGGACAGTCCCTCTGCACTGATACAAAAAGTTCTCCTGGACCCAGATGTCTCCCTCTCTCCACCCTCTGTGAACAGGTGGGATGGGAGCAGGACTTCCACCTCTGTGTGAGAATTGTACAATTAAACCATGGATGGGAACGTAGAACAGTGAATGAAATAAGATGTAGAGAGGGAGGGACAGAAAAATGCTGGATTCAATAGAAGAAACATCTCAGAGATGACTAGATTACATTTCCTGCCGAGAACAGAACTGGACATGGAGAACCAAAATTCAAACTGGGACATAGAGATTTTTTTTTAAGCAGTATTTCCAGATACCTGGAATCTTGTCAATGATCATGACCATAAAAATGTATGTCTGGCATGCAAATACTCCATTATAAATATAAATTAGTTATTTAACACTCTGTCATCCCCAAATCTTGCCCCCACTATCCTACAGCCTCGGATGAATGGGGCCAATTGAATCTTGAATTGTTTTTATCACTTAAAATCCAGAGGTGTTGGGGCTGTTTACACAGACTTAATTGTTCTGTTAATATCACCTCTGATGTTTACAGTAGATTTTTACAGTAGATTTTTACAGTTGATGCGTGTTTGTCCTGAGTCTAAAAGTAGAAAAGAAGCATTTACCGAAATATATTCATCTTTAGCTGTGAGAGAGGTTTACAAGGCATTTTATATTATTATTAGAATTTTATATATATATAAATATATATATATATATTATATTATTATGCCCCAATAATGGGTCCGTGATTAAAGGAGCGAGACTGATATAAAGCGAAGGTCAAGCAAAGCTTTATTTCTCGCCAAGCATCAAGAATCTAACCCAACGTTCGGGGACGCACCTCTTGCAAACTAGCTGTTAAGGGCAAAGGCCATGAGGTCGGGCCTGGCCACAGCCAATGAGATTGTAACACACACAGGAAACCCCACAGTGATGCTAGGTGACCAATTGAGTTACAGTTTACCCTAGTAGACATTTGATTTAGCCTATCACACCTTGGTTAGGATTGGCGACCAAAAGGCTCCCAAAGGGCGGGGCCCATACTCCTTGGTAACCAGGGAGACAGTATGCATCCCCCCACTGAACCGGAGGTCTCCACCTGGCCTGACCCACCCTTGTATCTGGGCTTTGTTACCTGGAGCTGGTTTCTGGGACTTGTCTCCAAGTAAATCCCCTGGGGGAAGGGGAGCAGGGACAGTTTCTAAATAGGTCCTTACAATATTATAGAATATATATATATTATATTATTATTAGAAAATATGCATTTAAATTCCTTACCCATTAGGAATTCTCAGATGTCCATACAGATTGTCTTCTGAAGTAGATAAAAGCTCCCAGGGAGGAGGTTGGATGCAAGTCGGCGAGCCTAAGTGATACTAGGGAGTCTGAGGGGTCCCGCTGGTTCCAGTAGGTTCTGGATGCACATGTCTCCTTTTAGAGGTCTTATATTTCCTGAGTTCCAAAGGGAAGGAAGAGGAGAACAATGGCAGGGTGGGGATAAAATTAAAGGGGGGGAAATTCCATTTGCTACATCATGGTGGGTTTTTAAAAAAAGTATACCTGTCTGCTTCAATATTCCTGCTCCTTTCGGCAAGGGCGGGACGATACACCCAGATGAAGCTAAATCATCCCCAAGTAGCCTCTTAGGGAACAAAGTCATGAGACAAGAAAGGCACAAGACTCTTTGTTTTTCAGATCTTCCGATACTCCCCCCAAATTGGGCACATCAACTGTATGCCTAAATTTGAGATATTTGCTACTTACAAATAATTTAAGACAACGTTAAAAATATTTCTGGTTTGAAAATCTTTGTCCCGCTTGTCTATAGCCTATAGAATATCTATATCCTATAGATATTCTATTTTAGGGTTCAAGCATTCAAAATTATATGGCCACTCAATTCACCCTAAAACGCATGCCCAACTCGCCTTTCTGTTTAAGCAGAGTGTCACCTGCCCTTCGTTGCCTAATAAAACATCCACGCTTTTTTTTTTTTTAATTTTTTATTTGCATTCCAAAAGCTCTGCCCCCAGCCCTACCATTTCGGTATCCATTTACTTACATCCCAACTAAATCATAATTATTACCAACTAACCCCCTTCGCTCACCTTTCTTTTATAAAGGGTGAAGCCAAGGACAGTCAGGAATGACAGATCCTCCCCCTAAAATAGGACAAAATTCCATCTCTCCGGTCCCATCTTCTTCCCCCCCCCCCCCCCCCCCCCCCCCCCGAAGGAAAGTCACCGTGGGCTTGGAAAGAGCATCACGCACTGTGGGAACACCGCCCCCTCCCCTCCGCAGACCTCCCCACTGTGCCCCTCAAAGTGCTGTCTGTAACCAATTGTTCCTGCTGAATAACAATGCGAGCTGCAGGGCCTTTCCGCCTGCCTGCAAATAGATTAGGCTGCGCGCTTTTCTGTGCGCCACTACAGCACCCGCGAGCTCCCAGGAGCCCATTATCAGCCGCCAACAGATGGAGCCTATCAGCGCGCTGTCAGTCATCCGCACCTGTGGATTGCGCGCCCCGGCCAAAAAATTAATTGCTTAGAAATATATAATCGGTAGTCTTAGATCGGAAAGGATTAAGAAAAAAAAAAGTAGTTAAGCAACGGAACGAGGAAAAACCATACTCCGCTAGGGAACTTTATCAACGTCCGCATATCTAAATGGGGGACGCATTCAGCATTTGATTTGGTTTTCAAGCACCAGAGGAACAGCGGGATTAGAACCAAAATGTCTGAAAAGTTTAAAAAAAAAAAAAAAAAGGCAACTTGAAAGAAGGCATAATGCCCATTGCTTCAAATTAGGTCATCCGCATGCATTCTGAAGAAAACAACACCCCCCCACACACACACCCCCAATTTCTCATCTTCTATCTTTGTATTTTGCTTGTGAATTTCACATTTAACCTGATGGTTTCTTCGTTCTTCTTATTTCTCCTTTGCCATGTTTTTGTTTTTCATATTTTACTGCTTCTAAGATTTCAGTCCCAGCAGGGAGATGTTTTCTGTTTTCTTTTGTTTTCCACAAAGGTTTCATGGGCCTATTTTTATAACTCATATTTTTCTAGCTTCCCTTATAGAGTTTTTTTAATATAAAAAAGTAGTCTTGATTCCATTCCAAAAATCTCCCTCGTTCTGTGGCCTTTGGTTCTTTATCTTTTTTGATCGCAGTTACCTGTAAAATTAAGCTTGGGGACGCCTGGGTGGCTCAGTGGGTTAAGCCTCTGCCTTGGGCTCAGGTCAGGATCTCAGGGTCGTGGGATCGAGTCCCACATTGGGCTCTCTGCTCAGCAGGGAGCCTGCTTCCCCGCCCCGCCTCTGCCCACCTCTCTGCCTACTTGTGATCTCTCCCTCTGTCAGATAAATAAATAAAATCTTAAAAAAGTAAAATAAAATAAAATGAAGCTTGATTGCAAAGATCCCTTGCAGCTCTGAAATCCAGTAGAACTGCATAAAATCTGTCTCCTCCGCCGTTTAGAAAAAGCTTAGACAAAACATGGGGAATGGAAATAAGGGATATGGGGGCAGGGGAAACGACCCTAGGAGGAGTGCATGTTACATTGCCCAGCCCAGCACTTTTCTTCGAAAATCTCTCCAATGAAACAACAGATCTTTATCATCGGGGTCATAGTGAGGAAGTATGGTTCAGTAATTATGGTGCAGTAGTTGGCGTCACCGTAATTGAAAAATTAAATACAGTTTTTACCTGTCAACATTTTGCCTTATTTTAGTTTTAAAACAAACGTTGTCTTTGATCCCGGTACAGCAAAGCCGTGTATAGTCCACATTTTGAATTGAAATACTTTTTTTTTTTAACTCTGCGAATAGACTTTTAGGGGCAATTAAATTCAATTAACAATAAATTAATTTGATAAACTTTTTTCATTTATCACGCGTCCACTTCTAGCGTATGCGGGAAATAAAATATAGTGCCTTTCCTCAAGGAATTTGAAATCTAGAAGTCTGAATAAAAATAAGGGCACAAATTAAAATGATAGAAATAATACTAGCCATCACTTCTTGAGCATTTATGATGTGTATTTAGTCACTTAACACGTCTGCTGCATCTAGTCTTGACGATGCTGCAAAATGTCATCGTTATCCTGTATTTTCTTTTTAAGACTCCAGTTTTTAGAGCAGTTTTAGATTCACAACAAAACTAAAAGAAGGTACAGAGATTTCCCATATGTCCCCTAACCCCCTCACATACACAGCCTCTTCTATAACACCCCTTATCAGAGCGCTACATTTATTACAATCGATCGACCTACATGGACACATCATCAACATCACAGGCACCCAAGTCCATGGTTTATGTAAGGGTTCACTCTTGATATTGTACATTCTATAGGTTTGGACAAATCTATAATGACATGTATCCATCATTAGAGTATTGTATAGACTAGTGTTATTGCCCTAAATATTGTCTTCTACTATTCTTCTAAATATTGTCACCTACTCATCCCTTCCCCTACCCCATCCCTGCCATCCCTGGTCTTTTTTTTGATATCTCTATAGTTTTGCATTTTCTAGAATGGCATATATTTGCAATCATACAGTATGTAACCTTTTCAGAGTACACAATAATACATAGTTAAGGCTCCTCCATGTCTTTTCATGGCTTGTTAGCTCATTTCTTCTTAGCACGGAGCAATATTTCATTTTCTGGATTCCGCGGGTCATAGTTTATTAATCCAGTCACCAACCGAGGAACATCTTGGTTGCTTCCAAGTTTTGTCAATTGTGAATAAGGCTGCTATAAATATTCATGGGCAGTTTTTTGTGTAGACATAAATGTTTGACTCCTGGGGGTCAAAACCAAGGACAGTGATTGCTGAGTCATAAAAGAAGAATATGTTTAGTTTTGTTAAGAGACTACCAAACAATCGTCCAAAGTAGCTGTACAATTTTGCATTCCTACCAGCAGTGAGTGAGATTTCCTGTTGCTCCACATCCTTGCCAGCGTTGGATGTTGTCAGTGTTCTAGATTTTGGCCATTCTAAGAGGTGTGTCCTAGTATCTCATTATTGCTCTCATTTGCATTTCCCTGATGACATGGTGTGGAGAATCTTTCCATAGGCTTATTTGCATTGTGTATATAGTCTTCGGTGAGGTGTCCATGAGAGTCTTTGGCCCATTTTTTAATCGGTTTGTTTGTTTTCTTATGGTTTAGTTTTAAGTATTGCTTGTATATTTTGTCTAACAGTCCTTCATCAGATGTATCTTTTGCAAATGTTTTTCCCCCAGTCTGTGGCTTGTCTTCTTAATTTTCTCAACATTGTCTTTTGCAGACCACAAGTTTTTTAATTTTAATGAACTTCAGCTTATCAATTGTTTCTTCAATGGATCGTGCCTTTGGCTATATCTAGTCACTAACTTACCCAGGGTCATTGAAGGGTTTTATGAATCATATAGTTTTGCAATTCATATTTAGGTCTGTGATCCATTTTGAGTTAATTTTTGTGAAGGGTTTAAGGTCTGCATCTAGATTCATTTTTTCACATGTGGTTATCCACTTGTTCCTGCACCATTTATTGAAGAGACTGTCTTTGACCCATTGTACTGTCTTTCCTCCTTTGTCAAAGATCAGTTGACTTTATTTATTTGGCTCCATTTCTGGGCTCTCTGTTCTGTTCCATTGGTCTGCTTACTTATTCTTCATCAATACCACATGGTCTTGAGTATGGTAGCTTTTTTTTTTTTTTTTAAGATTTTATTTATCTGTCAGACAGAAAGGGACAGAGAGAGAGTACAAGCACAGACAGCAGCAGGCAGGGGACGAAGCAGGCTCTCCACTGAGCAAGGAGCCTAATGTGGGACTCGATCCAAGGACCCTAGGATCATGACCTGAGCCAAAGGCAGACACTTAACTCACTGAGCCACCCAGGCGTGCTGAGTACCGTAGCTTTATAGTAATTCTCAAGTTGGGTAATGTCAGCCCTCCAGCTTTGCTCTTTTCCTTCATTAGGTCTGTTGTCTTTCCATAGAAACTTTTGATTTTGTTTCAAATACCTGCAAAACAACTTGCTGGGATTTTTATTGGGGTTGAATGCATAGATCAAGTTGGGAAGAACTGACATTTTGACATTATTGAGTTTTCTTATCCAGGAGCATGGAATATATCTGCATTTATGTGGTTTTTATTTTATTCAATAAAGATTTATAGCTTTCTTCATAGAGATCTTGTGCATATTTTGTTAAATTTATGCCTAAATATTTTATTTGGCGAGAGCTAATGTAAATAATAGTGTTGGTTTTTTTATTTCAAATTCCACTTGTTAATTGTTAATAGATAGGAAAACGGCTGACTTTTGTTTATTATATCATGCAACTTTGCTATAATCACCTATTGGTTCCAGGAGATCCTTTGTCTTTTTCTTTCTTTCTTTCTTTTTTTTTTTTTAATTTTCTACATGAACAATCATGTCATCTGTGAACAAAGACAGTTTTCTTTCTTTCTTCCTGATCTTTTATTTCCTCCTCTTGTCTTATTGCATTAGCTAGGACTTCCAATAAGATGTTGAAAAGCAGTGGTAAGAGGGGACATCCTTGCCTTGTTCCCACCTTAGTGGGAAAGCTTCTCATTTCTCACCATTAAGTATAATGTTAGTTGTTGGGTTTTGTAGATATCCTTTATCACATTAAGAAAGTTCTCCTCTATTCCTAGTTCATGAAAGTTTTTATCATGAATGGCTTTTGGATTTTCTGGATTGCTTTTTCTGTATCTGTTGGTAATGGTCATGTGATTTTTTTTTCCTTTTCAGCCTGATGGGATGGATTACCTTAGTTGATTTTTAAATGTTGAACCAGCCCTGTATACCAAGGATAAATTCTACTCAGTCACAGTGTATATTTATTTTTATACATTGTTGGATTTGATTTTCTAATATTTTCTTGAAGATTTTTGCATCTATGTTAATGAGAGATTTGTCTGTACATTGCTTTTTCTTGTTATGTCTTTGTCTCATTTTGGTATTAGGATAATGCTGGCCTCACTAATGAATTGGAAAATATTCCCTCTGTGTCCATGCTCTGAGAGAGATTGTAGACAGCTAGTATAATTTTTCCCTTAAGTGTTTGGACCTGATACTTTCTGTTTTGGAAGGTTATTAGTTATTGACTTCGTTTCTTCAATAGATATCGCTCTGCTTAGATGTCTAATTCTTCTTGTTTGAGTCTTGGCAAATTACATCTTTCAAGAAATTGGTCCATGTCCTCTAGGATATTAAATTTGTGGGCATAGCATTGAGAATTATTCACAGTATTCCTTCAATGTCCATAGAATCTGTAGTGATGTCCCCTCTCTTATTTCTGTTATTAGCAGTCAGTATTCCATGTTTGCAAATGAAAAACACTGAGTTCAGTAAGATTCGGTGCCTTATGCAGAGACAAACCACCTGGCAAGTGTGGGAGCTGTACTCTGGGTTCAAATGTCTTCGTAAACCACACCCTGCTCATAATATCAGGTAGCATATTATTTCACAAGAGTGATACAAAATGGGTTTAGAAGTGGGATACTGATCAGTGCTGAGAACACACTAATAAAGAATATAGCTGATTTTAAGAAGGAATGTAGCTGAGTTTTACTTCTAAGCAGCCCTGAGATAAGCCAGATCCCATGGCCATCACTCTTACTGCACACTGTACTTCAGGTTTTCTGCTGCTCATTACACTTCTAATAATGTTATGTTATACATTATTCTATATGTTTTGGCCATACTACATATTCCTTTCCCACTAGAGTATAAGTCTTGCAAGCATAGAAATCACTAAAGTGCTAGTAAATGTTAAACAGCCAGCCCTCAGAGTTGGCCCATCTCTGTGGTCAAATACTCACAAGCTACGGACGTGCCAGCTACCAGCTTGTGAGGTTCCTACAAATGTAACAGACCAGCCACAGCACATCCCTGATGGGAACCAGCCATATTGCTTATCGGTATATCCCCAGTGCTGGCCCTTGGTAGGCTGTTGATATTTCTGTTGAATGAACGGGATTCCTTCCAAGCTGAAGTTTCTAAAAGGCCATATTTCTCTTGTGATCGTGTGTTTGGTTAGGAGATCATAATCCCTACCTGCCCGGTGCTAACAGTCTGGACCTGGGGAAAGCTGTGATGACTTTCCAGGAGTCGTAACCACAACATTCCAAGCACATTCACACAACGGTTGCTGCAGGACTCACAGGACTCAGGTTAGTCTGTGCACCCAACACGCTGCAAGCTTATGTCTGAGACACCAATTTTGAGGCAAAGGAAGCTTTATTGTTGGAAGAGCAGCCCAATGAGAAAGCATTCCAAAATGCTTTCCAAAACTGCCTTTCCCTGTTAAGCCCAGGGACAACTTATATATGTTTAGAGAAGAAGGTGATTAGATGAGAGGAAACTAAGGGGTTTCTTGAAACCTTGAGGTGGGAGGGCTTGAAACAATCTGGAGGCATGTATTCTTCCAGAAAATGAGGTGGCATTTGGGACCTGGTACAATCAGGTTCATCAGATAATTTCAAGACAAATGTTACTATCCAGTCCCCATTAGGCTTCTCCAATCAGTGGGTAAACAGGGAGTAGGGGTGAAAAAGGCAACGTTAATGATTGACTGAGCATGGGGTTAAGAGGTGCATAAAACGTAATTAAGTAGGAAACAAAACAGAACATGGAGCTAAGTTAATAATGCAACTAATCTAACCACGGTTCTGCATTATGCTTTCAAAACAAGTCCAGAAACCCAGGGTCCAGCCTCAGACCTCTTAGGTCTGGTTGGATGGGAGGGGATGAGAAAAACATAGCTACTATCTATGATCTTCAGGAAAAAACTCATGTGTTGGATTTATGAGGGTTTAGTCACAGCCACTGTAAATGGTGATATTTAGACTTACTACTCTTAAATTTCATAGGTCTGGCCAGTGCGGTTCCGGAGAACTTAGCTGGTGCCTTTGTTGGAGGCATTGCCATTCTCGCTCAATCTTTAAAATGCATTGGATTAGAAACAACGACATAAAGCACCCAAGAAAGGCCTTGCTCTTCAAGCATTGTATCCTCTTGATTTTAACGGCGGCTACTGCTGTCCTTGTTATCACCAGAGGCATATGTGAACATCTCCTCCATGGAATTATGAGGCCCTGGAGAAGAAACATGTGTTCCTTTATGTCTTTCCCATGTGGTTTCCTCAAGGAGCTCTCAAATTAAATGCACCTTCCTATAGTGACTTAACTATGTTAATCTTATTAAGGCATATGGCCTCACAGGGCCCAGGAAATGGCTAACAAAACCTACATTTTGGAATCTGTTTTAAGTGCATTTCACTGTTTGTACCTTTAGGCTTCTAGATAAAAAGAGAGATCGAGGCTTATATTCAGGGCTTTACCCTTAAAATTCTCAGCTACTCCTTTTCTCCCTCATTTCATAAGTTACATTTCTCCCCATTGTTATTAAGAGCTTGGACTGGGGTGCCTAGGTGGCTCAGTCGGTTGGGCATCTGGCCCTTGGTTTTGGAGGCTCAGCTTGTGATCTCAGTGTCCTGGGATCCATTCCTGATCCTCATGTTTACTTGTCCCTCTCTCTTCCCTTGTCCTCCTCTCTCTCTCTCTGTCTCTCAAATAAAAAAAAAAAAAAAAAAAAAGAACATGGGCTACAGAGCCAAACTATCTTGGTTAATATCCTACATCTGCCTTGGTCTACCTAACATGAACTCTCTATGCCTCAGTTTCCTTATCTATGAAGTGTGGGAAATAATTGTGCCCTCCTCATTGGGCTATTGTGAAGATTTAATGTCATGATGTGTGTAAAGTGTTAACAGAGTGAATACGCTCAGTAAATGCTAGCTAGTTCTATACATATTTTATTCCCGTATCTGCCTCCCCCCTTAAAAATATTTCTAGATTTTTTTTTTTTTTGAGATGTGCTTGATTTACTACCTGGATGTGTCTGAGCTTTTACGTGTATTTATGATCTCTCACATGAGGCTATAAAAAATCCCATTTAAGCAACATTGGGTATCTGTGAAAAGCCTGTGGTTTTTTTTTTTTTGTTTTTTTTTGTTTTTTTGCTAGAAAAAGTCACTACCCTTCTATAAAATAGATCAGAACTCTGATGGCACGGGTCATGCTGGAAAATGGTGATCTTTAAGTTCATTAGAACTCTAAAGGGTGTTTTATAATGCCCAAAGTGAAAATGACCTATCAAAGTAGATAAAAATACATTGTACAGAAAGACAGCATTTTTAGAGGACATGTTATTTACCATACCTGTCACCCAGGGGTGGGGACATCCCCTGACTACATACATAAATGAAACAGATCAAATGAGACATTTCTCGCTGCAAACCAGTGTGTTGTCGTGCAATGAGAGTGGACCAGAAGTGAGAAGGTCAGAACTCTCGTGTTGATTGCTATTAAGTCGTGGTGTGATCTCGTACAAGACTCTTCAACTCAGCAGAGTGTGTTTTTTCGTCTATAAGAGATGATGATTGGGAGAGACAGGTCGTGAAGTCTTTCCAGCTCTATGATGCTATAGTTTATTTCTATTCAGCATTGTCAGCCTCAGGATTATCTGGATTTAATAAAACAGGGAAGGTGGGACAACCTGATCTTTGATGAGATGATGATGTGCTCAAGGTTTCTCTCTCTCTCCTTTCTTGAACTCACTCATTTGATGGACGCAAAGGCCTTCCTTGGACAGTTTTCATGAATTCAAGATCAGATAAATTAGAACAAATAAGTGTAGGATGAGTGAACATCAGATAAATTAGAACAAATAAGAGTATGATGAGTGAACATTTTTTCATGATCTAATTCAAATTGATCATTTCAAAGCCTGTCTCCTGGTTCTGCACCTGGCAGACAGTATGGAAGAGAGGACTCTTTGTTTCCTGGTGCCACAGGCTTCACATTTTAAGATATGATAGAGCATTCTCCTTCTGAGATAAACATTCACTAATCTTTTATTTGCATCTCCAAATGGCATTGACCTTTGATCGTTTCAAGGACCCAAAGAGCATAATTCCCAACCAATTCAATGCAAGCTGCAAAGAATTGCATGTCTACAATTACTAACGTAGTAATTCTTATCATTTTTTTGTCTTGGTACGTGAGTTATCTACATGGGTCCTTTTGTATTTTCAAGGAACCTACTGAAAGGGTCTCGAAGAACCTATGAGTTGCCACATGTGACCACTATGTGAGTGGTACCTTCTAGCTCCATGAAGAAGTTCCAATTGTGAGAAACTCCTTCAGCAAACCTCTTGTATCACCGCCCTGGAAAAGACAGGACAATAAGACAACATATCAGAGGGCAGCTGATAGATGGGGCTTTGGACTGAATGTCTGCGTCCCCCCAAAATACATATGTTGAAACCTAATCCCCAGTGTGGTGATGCTTGGAGGTGGGGCCTTTGGGACGTGATGAGGTCATGAGGGTGAAGCCTTTGTGAATAGGATTCCTGCCCTCACAACAGAGACCCCAAACAGGTCCCTTGCCCCTTCCATCATGCGAGGTTATAGCAGAAAGACCACTGGCTCTGAAACAGGAACAGGGCCCTCACCAGACACTGAATCTGCCAGCGCCTTCATCATGGACCGCCAGTCTTCAACTGTCAAAGATCAATGTCCAAGACAGATTAACAGGAGAAAAAAAAAATCACACACACACAAAGTTTTATTATGTGCACATGGAGTCCCAGTAATGAGAGTGAGACCTAGAGAAATGGCCAAGGCTGGCATTTTTCATACATGTTAGGCAAAGAGCCAACAAATTTGCGAGGGAGTTACAGGATAAGAGAAACAAGTGTTTGGGAGTTTCAGTTAAGGAATCCGTAGCAGAATTTGGTCTGATTAGGAAAAAGTAGATTAGGAAAAAGTAATAAGGTCAGAGGTCCCTACCTCCCCTCCGGGCAGCATCCCCGTTCTCTGTTCGAGTCACCGTACTCACCTTGCTCTCGAAATGTGCTTCCTTCCCCTACCCTTTCCGATCACCTCTAGTCCTGCTGCTCTGACTGGTGATCCCTGGGCAAGAGGAGCAAAGAACCAGAGGTCGGGTGATGGGGTCCGTGAAAGAGGCGCTGGAGAGGTCAGGTCTTACCAAGATTTTTCTCCATTTCATTTTGGGTAACTGTTAGTATAAATGCTTTGACTCATGATGGCATTGTTTTTTATTTTTCTTACTTTGTGCTTCTGTGCCAGTGTCAGGCTGAAGTCACGGTCCCCCTAAGATGGGCTGCTTTGGCATGAAGATGATTTTGAGTGAAAAAAGCAATCAAGGGGCGCCTGGGTGGCTCAGTTGTTAAGCTTCTGCCTTTGGCTCAGGTCACGATCCCAGCCCCTGCATCGGGCTCCCTGCTTGATGGGAAGCCTACTGCTTCCTCTCCCACTCCCGCTGCTAGTGTTCCTGCTCTCGCTCGCTCTCTGTCAAATAAATTAATAAAATCTTAAAAAAAGAAAAAGAAAAAGCAATCAAAACCCAGCAGATTCAGGAGAGGATCTTTACCTCCCCCAGTAGTGCCTAAAAGAACTGAGATAGAGCACCTGCTCCCAGTAGTGCCTAAAAGAACTGAGATAGAGCACCTGCTCCAGTAGGGAGCTAGCACCAGAGAGAACCGCATCATATTATTACAAACGAGGTGTTGTAGACCGGGAGAAACCTAGAAACACCTGTTGGATTGATCAAAGTCCTTCATGCCCCATCGTTTCTGAGGACCCAGCAAACACGTGTTTACCAAACATTGACTCTTTTTCATTTTCCTGTGCTTGCATTCTCTCCCTTTTGAAGTCTCAGACCTCTATCCCCTTCTCCTTATTTGAAGAGGACCCCTCTACTTCATTTTGCTTGACTCTTCTAGGAATTTCCCCATCTGTGTGGATTCCTGGTACGTACAACATCACATTTGATTTTCTCCTGTTTGCCTGTCTCCTGTCAATTTGATTCTTAGCCCAGCTAGGACCTAAAAGGGGACAGGAAATTCTTGCTTCCCGACAGATGCATTCCTGATATTATATTTTCGAACAAAGCCATTGTGGATTTGGGGGGTGTGGACAAAACCTCTGCCTAATAAAGGGTAATGACATTGACCTGTAAGAGAGTGGCCAAGAAGCACCAACGCTGTAACAGAGAATCGGATGTTTTCAGAATCAACTCTCAACCAGTTCTCACGGCCATTTATTACATAATGGATAAAACCATCGGGTAATGAAGCGAGTGGGCGTCCTGCGTGCGTGGCTAACAGTAAGGAGTATGCCAGCTTATGGAATGTACTCTCTTGACGGCCATCTGTTTGTCCTTTGATACATTCCATCTTAAAGGAAGATTTATCCTAATTAAACAACTCGAACTACCAATAAAAGTTACGCTAGTGTATTCCCACACGCTCGGTTTAACTTGTGTGTGTCAATCTTTAAGGTCTGTTTCAATGACCCGGATTGGATTAATCTGAACGAGCTGCTCCTCTTGCTCTCGGTTCCAGCCTCTGATCTTTTCGTGAACAGTTGTCGGCTGAACCTCGGGTTTCCTTCTCTCTGGTGATAACGCCGGTGATAGCAATGTAACTCCAGAAACCCCTGGATATTCACCACCTGTTTGGTTCTTTTCCATTCGGTTTCAGATCAAGTCTTGGCGCCACGTGTTGTGAGGCCGCGTCTATCCCAGAATAGATCCTGACAAACAGTCCGTGAAAGACAGGCGGCAGCTGGCTGACTGGGAAGGGAGCTCTGTCTCTCTGCCAACTGGCACACCAGGCCCGGCAGTGGGTATTCAGTAAGTGCCTACTCAATGCACAGAATCTGAAACATTTAAAATGTGGTACTTGCCTGTACGATTGGCCTAGGACTCTGCACCACGCAGCACATGGCTGGGGGAGCCGCCTGTCCCTCTGTTCTCTGGAGGTGGCCTCAGGCAACCAGTGGCAGTTATGGTTGTTCTTTCTCCCGGTCCTCACCTCACGACAAGGAAGCCATTGTTCACGAGCGTCCATCTCCAATCTGTGGATTCGATTCTAAAGTCTTGTAAACCTGAACCATATGAATTCACGTGGGGTTTGTACAACAAGACATTAGCTGAGGGGCACCTGGGAGGCTCAGTCAGTTAAGCACCTGCCTTTGGCTCAGGTCATGATCCTGTGGTCCTGGGATCGAGTCCCGCTCGGGCTCCCCGCTCATTGGGGTGTCTGCTTCTCCCTCTCCCCCTGCTTCTGCTCTCTCAAATAAATAAACAAACTTTTTTTTTAATTAGAAAAAGAGAAATGCCTCTTTTCATTTTTTTAAAAGGCAAGGCTGCTTCTTTTCCTCCAGGGATTTCTGCTAGCGCGTGGTGGGCAGGGCACCCTGTCAAGAAGAAAACCACAGGCCCAGAATGGCAATGTTGTCACTGAGGTTACAGCCCCAAGTCAGTAACCCGAGACGTAACACCAACGTGACTGAAGTTTCAACCCCCCAAACATGCAATCTGTCACCAGGCAACGTGGCAATTTCCTGGTCGGCACCAGGGAGTTTATCGGTGGGCCCCTTCCCTCCTCCTAGGGCTGATGAAGTTCTTGAACCTAGGTGAGGTTCGGTGGGGTGAGGTTCGGAGCCGACGGCTAAGAAAGAATTCTTAAGACATCTTTGGTGCAAAAATGTGGTTTATTAGAGCACGGGGACAGGACCCGTGGGCAGACGGAGATGCTGCACCGGGCATGTGAGGAGTGACTGGTTATATACACAGGAGTTGGGTAGGTGAGGACAAAGGGGTGTTCAGAAGGGCTATTGGGGTAAAGAAGACTGTCAGGATATTGAAGGCCTGGTTACTATCAAGCCAAGGCCGCTTTCCCTCTAATGAGGCACTAACATAAAGACAATTGGGAGTCTCCTGGTGGAATGTTACATTCCTGCTATCAAGCGTCCTTGTTAGTGAGATTTAGGTTCAAAAGAAAGTTAACTTTATTTACCTTTCCTTCTACCTCAGCCTCTTTCAGTTTTATGGAGGGGAGGGTGACATTAGGGCTTGAGGAACTGAGTTATGTGCCTCTGGAAATTGGGCTATTGATAAGGTAACTTCTTTGTTGTAAATCTCAAGGACATTTGTCAACCAAGGGAGACTCTGTCTTGCAGGATTGTGATCTCTGCAAGTTAACTATTTGTTTCTCCTTTATGGCAGTCAGGGGAGCCTGAGGAATGTGACACATATTACTGAGGGGAGCGGGTGGAGAGGGGGTCAAGGTGCCAGCTTTTGCTTTGTCCTCAGCCAGCCTCCGGCTCCCTCATCAGGGCAACCTGGCCTAAAACAACAGATTCTTTGCTCATCACTTCCTTTTTTCCACTTTCTATCTTTAAAAACAGTTCCTTTTTTGCAGCATTTTGGAGCTTCTCTCTGTTTGCTGGAAGGGATGCTGCCTGATTCAGGAATTGATGAATGAAGCCAGTTAGAGCTTTGAAATTTCCTTGGTTGCATTCTTGTTACAGAACAACCCTGTCCTCCCGTGGTTGCTGTGGCAGCTCCTCCTCGTGGCTCCTTGAGAGCTGGGCCCGGTCGTGGGACAATCAGGGTTTCCTTAGTGAAATGAGAATCTTGGCAGTTTCTGCTTTCAGCCTACTTAGGAGAGGATGAGTTCTGTGACCTTGAGTTGCTGCATGAGGGCCGTTGTCTACATGCTCTCTACCCAGCCGGTTTCACCTACTCCTGTCCTGTGGCCGTGTTGATTTCTGAGGCTTCCCCAGAGAACACCCGGAAGTCTCGCAGACAAATCCATCCTATCCAAACTGACACAAAGTCCTACAGTGCAGACTCTCCTTCCCCTGTAAAATGGAAACACTCTCTGGAACAAAAAGCGTTTGACTATTAAGAGGACAAATTCGGGCACGGGAACAGTCTCAAGGCTGCTGACTGCCCTAAGCTCCCACAGTCCTCTGAAACGGGTTTGCTCTTTGCATGCACTTTTTTTGGGGACTTAAGGAAGACAGAGCACCTTCTGATGCCTCCTGCATTGTAAAAGCAAACAAAAAACCAAGGGCAATTTCTCAAGAGGGGAAGTCGCTTTGGAAAGCACCCTGAGGCCATATAAATAAGTAATATCTAATTAAAATGCAGATTCTCCAATACCCCCACAGGGATGATTCATTTATCTGGGGTGAGGCTCGAGATCCCATTTTATCAAGTACCCGGAGGCACCCAGGCAGGCACTGCTTTGAGAAACGGGGACCTAGCTTCAAGTTCTATCTGGGGCATTCCAGAAACATACTCTCTTTACATTTTAAGGAGAGAAAAATGTCTGCTTAAATTAGACCAAAGCAGGAGCCTCATAGATTTAAGGTGATCGACACAAGGGAGACATACACTCACTTTGTTTCATTTCCCCTGCTTCACAAAACCATTTTTTCCAGCCCTTGTTTTTACTCCTAATGAGTTACTACCTGATCCCAGGAGGATTTGAGGGGATGGACTTGGCCTTCTGACCACTCGCCTGACATTAACCAATCCTCTCATTCTGGCCAACAGGATGCAGCTCCTTGCCCAGCGGACTGAAACAAGTCGGCGAGGTGTGACGCTGACCCCTCTCCGGGGAAAGGAGTCTGAGCTTACAGTGATGGGGTCTATGCTGAGTTTCTCTGCGCTCCGACGCAGACACCTTCTGAGAACTGTCCTCCTTGGGATTCCTTGTGTAATCCGGGTTATGCACTAGGATCACCTGCCAAGATCTTCAAACCAACTAATCCCCCAGGTCTCCCCAGAGACTCGGATGGCAAGGTCTTACTAAGTTGCTGAAGGGAACAATGTCTGAGCAGCTTTGAAGGTTGAACTGCACCCCCCCGCCCCCGGCCCCGGGGGCAGAGAGAGCCTGCTGGACAGGAGGAACACATCTGCAATGGGATGAAAGCATTGGTTTATTTAACGAATGTTTATTGGAGGCCGACTCTCCGCAGGGCTGTGAGCTCGGAGCTGGAGAAAAATACGGGAAAATGAGACAAAGAGCCTTCCTTTGAGAGGCCTGGAGCCCAGGAGCCAGGAAAGAACATTCCTGGTCTCCACAAGGGCGCTCCCCTCTGGTTTCTCGGCTTCTGCTCCCGCGCCCCCTGCAGGGTGTTCTCGGAACAGCAGCACATGCACCCGCTGAAACCCGCATCACATAGTGATGCTCCTCACTCCCCACCTGCTTGCGGTTTTATGAGTCCAAAATCCAAAGTCCTCCCGGTGGTCTAGGAAGTCCTAAATTCTCTGGCCCTTTCTTGCATCACTGACCTCATTTTCTCGGTTCCTCTCTTGGCTACCGAAGGCTCAGCCCCTGCCCTTCTCTTTCTCATCCTCAAACCCGGTAGGCAACCCCTTACTCCTGACTTCTCTTGAGGCGCTCTGCTCTTGCCTCTGCCCTGAAGGCTCTGCAGGACCCCCCCACCTCCCCACGTGTCTGCGGCACGTCTCTGCTCCTATTTAACCTCATGGGCGGGCAGCACCGACCATCCAGTGTGAAAGAATAAATGCCTTCCTACCTTGCCAGCCTCTCTTTCTTTACCCACTTTCTTAGCCTAAACTCCTGCCTGTGTGACATACTGTACCTTTCTATTTTGACTTCTGTATTTCTCCTACGCTGATCAGGACTCTTTGCATCGATATAGTCCAAACCGAGCCCGCCACACGGCGTGGTGCACGCTGCCAGCTGCGATGCGGAATGCCCGGGCAGTGCGGGGCCCCTAGCTGGCGTGCAATACAGACTCATTGAACCGAGGAGTACGTGGGAGTCCATACACGGGGGCAGGAACCGGGGGCTGGAGGGAAGCCAAGGGAAGCTCAAGAAGGGCCATTTTGCCTCGTGGAGGAACCGATTCTTTTTGTTTTAAAGGAAGAGACAGGATCCGCTTTGTGATTTAGACAGAGTCCTTGGTCAGAGCGGAAGATGAGTACAATTATTTCCCCGGTTTATGGATGAAGACGTTGAGACACACAGGTTAAGCAAGGTGCCCAAGTGCGCAAAGCCAGTAAGCGAATTAGTAAGATTCAGGCTCCGGAGGTTGCTTCTAGAGTCTGCCGTCATCACCAGGCTCTACTCCCATCGGATTAAAACATTTTTTTTTTTTTTTCCCTGACCAGTTGTCTTTGATTGTGTACTTTGAATCAATCACAGCATCTAAGCTGAAACATGGTAGGTGTGTATTCATTTCCCCTTTTCCCAAAGGAAGAGAATCACAAAATATATCCTGTGCACGGATCCCCCCAGCTGCACGTCCGTCTCCTCTGTCCTCTCAGCTGAAGTCTGGTTCTCAGGAGCGGTTTCCATACAAGGCACTGCTGCAGGTGTGTACGGGCATTGCATTAAGCTCTTGGGTGCACCAGCAAGGGAGGAAACTTTCTCCCTGAGGCCAGCGCCCGAGGGCAACTGTCAGTTCACAAAGAATGGTTATAGTTCTAAAAATGATGCTATCAGAAAGCAGGGGGGTGTGGGGGGGACATCTGGGCCGGGGGGGGGGGGGGGGGGGGGACCCTGACCCTGAGAGATGAGGCATTTGTCCCAAGGCATGAAGGCCAAGAGTGAGAAAGGTGGGGAGTTTGAGGGAGAATATTCTAGAACAGACAGAATCAGAACAAAGAGATAGAACAAACTGATAGGTTTTATTGAAAGTAAGGGTTAGACTAATTCATGGACGGTCTTCTACTCCTCAGTATGAGGTTTCCAAGGAATTCTAGCATTAAACAGAAATAAGTACTTTTAGAGAGTCTGTCGTAGGCCTTCCTTAAATGCATTTGGCCTCTGCTGAAATTCATTTTCTTTTGTCTGGCCTTGAAAATGATGGAGTTTTCTCATAGAATGAGCTGTGTGTTTGTGTGATTTTGAGAGAGTCTAAGAGCAGCTCTGCAGAAGTGCTGGACAGATACTGGACACTATTACAAGGTTTGTTTTTTTCCCCAGGCAATTCTGCTTATATCCATCTGCATGATTTTGGAAAAACTGAAAAACTTGGCTAATCTTATAGCTTCTTAAGAAATACCTGTACTTTTTTCTTCTTTAGGAATTCTCAAAAAAATCAACCAGTATACACAAAAACTTTACCCTGTTGGACATCAGACGACTTAAAATGAGACAACTGAAAAGACACACAGACCCTCATCTCCAACTATATTTTAAAAGCACTATAGTGGAAAACACTAATTTGAAAAGATTTATGTACCCCTGTGTTTATTGCTGCATTATTTAGAAGAAGCAAGCTAGGACGTATCCATCCATAGATGAATGGATAAAGAAGATGTGATATACATGCATACATATATATATATACACATATATATGATGAATTATTACTCAGCCATGAAAAAGAATGAAATCTTACCATTTATAACACCATGGTATAATGCTAAATGAAATAAGTCAGATAGAGAAAGACAAATACCATCTGATTTCACTTATATGAGGGAATCTAAAAACAAAACCAATGAGTAAACACAAACAAATGAACTAAAAGCAGAAACAGACCCATTAATACAGACAACAGGCTGATGGCTGCCAGAGGGGTCGGAGGTGGTAGAAGGGGCGAAATGGGAGAAGGGGAGTGGGAGGGTCAGACTTCCATTTACGGAATGAATAAGTCACAGGGACGAAAGACACAGCATAGGGACTATAATCAGGGGTATTGTGAGCACGTTCTATGGTGACAGATGGTAGCTACACCTGTGGTGAGCCTCGCTTAACACATGGAGTTGTTGAATCACTATGCTGTCCGCCTGAAGCTAATGTAACCTTGTGGGTCAACTAGACGTCAATAAAAAATAGAATAAATAATAAATAGATGAATAAATAAATAAATAAATGTAAGCAACACAATGGGGGAGGGACATGGGATAGGGCACCGTCAGACTTTTCCCTCAAATCCAAAATGTCTTTCCTTGGAAATCTTTAGAGAAGTATAAGTCTTATCATTGCACACCCAGAAAATCTAAGTTTTCACCCTCCGTGAGGATGTACCCAGTTTGAGGCAAGAAAACTGAGGAAGTGAGTTGAACTGATCTGCTTGAATGTACATGTTTCTTTTTTTTTTTTTTTAAGATTTTATTTATTTATTTGACAGAGAGAGAGAGATCACAACTAGGCAGAGAGGCAGGCAGAGAGAGAGGAAGGGAAGCAGGTTCCCTGCTGAGCAGAGAGCCTGATGTGGGGCTCGATCCCAGGACCCTGGGATCTTGACCTGAGCCGAAGGCAGAGGCTTTAAACCACTGAGGCACCCATGTGCCCCCTGAATGTACATGTTTCACTGGTGAAGGGTCAGCCTGGGATCAAGGGCTGCTTTCCTTGGATTCCAAACATCTTTCTTCCACAACTTAGATCATGTCTCATGACGAATAAAAGCATACGTAGGTCGAGGAAAGGTGTTTTTTGTCATCATTTCCTTGGTGTCTTCCATTTGACATTAAAACTTGACTTAATATGTCAGAATCTAAATATTATCTTCTCCTGAGCAATGAGGAAGATTTAAAAAAATCCTTCCCCCCCACCCCTCACAGCACAGTGTGTGCCTCATAGCAGATCTTCAGTAAATACTTAGTGAAAATGAGTGAATAAATGATGGGACAAAGAAAACGGGAAGCCTGAACTCAATACAGTTTCCATTTCCTGAGACACATGGACTGCCGTAGAAGCAGGGGCTTTGACCTCTAAGAACTTGGACCATTGGCGCGTGCAGTAAACAGCACTGAAAGTGCCCCTCACTTCAAGCCTCCTTCTCCGTCATCACCCCTCAGCCCCAGCCCAGGCAAGAAAACTCATATTTTATCTAATTTTAACCAGGTGGAGCAGGGATGGGTTCCTGAACTCAAAAAAGCCAAGCCGTTTGGATAGCCAGACTGTCATACTCTCTGATTATCAACAATTTGACTAAGAGACCGAAGTTGTTGTCAGAAATTAAAGGTCACCATGGCGAGCCACAATCACGTACAGTAAAAGGGAATCAAAGTAAGAGGAAGCAGAGGAAGTCAATGTTGAAAGACAAAATACTAGAAGAAGTACGGGGGCCAAACAGGCAGAGGAGAGAACATGTGACAGAGAACCCCACCCACAGAGAAGAGAGACCCAGGAGGAGCGAAGGGAGAGACATGGTTCCTGACTTCCCAGATCTGAAGTATAGTTTTCATGAAACTCAATTTTATTTCATTTCCTTGAGACTTCCTTATATACTTCCTTATATTTCAATAACTCTTCCTCCTCTTATTATATTTCATGTCACCATTTCTGGTTTTTTTTTCTGCAACCAAGAACTTTCATTAGAATAGTATATTTTCAACTGAAAGACCAAAATTTTTAATAAAGCTGAATATTAAAAGTAACATATTCATCGGTTTTTGTTTTCGGTGGACTCTTTCAATTAGGAATTTTGTGCCAGTGGCTTTAGCAATGCTGTTGCTGGCTGACATTGGTATCTAGGGCATTTGAGCAAGTAAATATGTTCTGTCACCTTGTTGACAGGCAAGGCTATTTGAATTGGTTTCCAGAGAATTCTGGCACTTCCAACTAACGAGTATTTTTACAGACTCAAAGCATTTATGGAAGGAAGAAATATAAGAAAATGTTTGGTTTCCTTGAATGTGACAAATAACTAATTTGCTAATAAATGGATAATGTCACCCTGGCACCTGTGTGGATAAATGATTACCTCTTTTAGCCATTTAGATATACTATTTGCTTTCTTGCTAGTGCAACTATGACTTATCATAGCAATACCTCCTACATAGTAATTCCTTATTCAGTTAATATGGTTGATATGTGCCATGATAAACAATTGTTTACCTGGTATGTATATCACAAGTTTTTGTTCTTTTTTTTCTTTTGACAAATTTTCATGGAGGGTCTGCTGTATACATAAGGTTTTGGTTGGGGGAAAGGAACACAGGTCTTCATCCCTACTCTTAATGTTATATTTAAAAAGCAGAATGGAGGAGTCTGGGTGGTTCAGGAGGTTAAATGTCTGCCTTTGGCTCAGGTCATGATCTTGGGGTCCTGGGATCGAGGCCAGCATGGGAAGTCTGCTTCTCCCTCTCCCCCTACCCCTACCCCTGCTCATGCTCTTTCTCTTTCTCAAATAAATAATAATATCTTTAAAAAAATAAAAATAAAAGGCAGAATGATTATTGATTTTATAAAATGTTCTGTTAAAACATAGGTATATTGTATTGTTCCTTAGAGGCTGGTTTGGAGAATTAAGGTTTCGTTTTCAAATCTAGAAACCCATATTCATTAGGAGAAGCTGATTTAGATGAAAATTCTCCTCTGCTCTATACATCGGTAGTAATCTACCAGGCTTAGCCAAAAAACTATTTGATGAATAAATAAGTGAATGAGTGAAGAAATGAACTGGTAAGATTATAAGCAGAAAAATGTTACATGGGGAATTCTGGCACATTGAGAGCAGCAACTAAACTCAGTGTGACTAAATTAGGAACAAGTTGTTTTTCCTGGTGCCTCCTCAGAGCATGGAAATGTTGACTCTACTTGGGTTTTCTTGGTATTGGTCCTTGTTTGTGTGCTCCATACAGCCTTTCTAATAACCTATATTCACCTGGGACCACTGATCTTAACCCCTTGACCAATCCCAGAGACTTAATTAGTGATTAGTAAGGGAGTCTTACTTCCCTCCAGGATGTCTGAAAACTTCTGTAACTTCCTTCCCTCTAAAGTTTTAACATCAGGGAGAGACGTAGGGAGCCACTGGTGGCTTTTTCTCCGGCTCCATCCATTTTCTACTATGGGTCATTTTAAACTCCTTACAGCAGGAAGAGTCATGGCCTGCAAGTAGGGCTAGCTGAAAAAGATTCTCTCACTGTACACCTTAATGGTATTTTCCATGGGACAAATTTAAAACATTCGGGCTATTTTCTTTGGGGATGTCTGCCTGATCTGCCCATGGTGGAGACGATCTAGCCCTATTAATGCATAAAAGCTTCGGTATTACTGGCCAACATTGTGATTTCAAGAAATCCAAGGTTAGTAAGTCTTTTTTTGTTGTTGTTATTAAGTCTTTAGACTGGACCTCTATCACTAGTGAATTTAATCTTAAAAATAATAATATGAAATTTCACTTTTAAGATGGCAGACTGAAAACGCTGTTGTCTCCTCTCCTTTTTAAAAATCATTCTAAAAATCACAGAGAATTGAGCATAAAAATATAAATTTCATCTAGGAGACAACTATAGTCCCAAACAGAAATGTGAAAAGATGGTCTTTATGAGGCGAAGTCAAATTTGGGTTTGATGAAATGCAAGGCAGAAATGTCTACAGCTGTGTCTCTCGGGCAAAGAGGGCAGGAGCTCTAAAATGTTGGCACATCTCTTAAGACAAGACTTTCATCCACTGTCTGGAACAATGGGAACAGATGTTAGTGCTGGGCACTTGTCTGGATCGGGTTTGGCACCCAGGAGAAGCAAGGGAATTGAAACTGAACGAAGAATCACACGGACGGCTATCAAAGATAAGCAAAGGGGGGCACTAGTTAAAATAGCAAGGACTGATTTTAATCAGTAATAACTATTGTAATAAGGACAAGAGCCTAGCAGGAACCGAACTCAACTTTGATTTGTGGAGTGACTGGGCATTTTTTCAGAGAGAATGGGGGTGAAGGGAGGAGGAGAGCAGGGGCTCAGGAGAGTCAGAGAAGTGACAATTACAAGTGGGTAGAGAGGGTTTGGTCTATGGGAACCTACCTGGATTTGCTGACTGGGGCTTATCAAAGTTAGGCTCCCACTCTCTAACAGGGCCTGGGAGGCAGGGCCCTATCCTTCCTTATGTGTGGGCTGGAAGAGTCAGTTCATTTGGCAGCCTTGAGTTTTTTCAAGCAGGCTTACATTTATAAGCAATGACTCTGCAATGCCACCATGCCCCCAAATCTTGGTGGTTTAAAACAATTAATTTTAGGAGCACACACATGGGTGGCTCCATTGATTAAGTGTCTGACTCTTGATCTCAGCTCAGGTCTTGATTTTAGTGTTATGAGTTCAGGCCCCAGGCTGGGCTCCACTCTGGTCATGGAGCCTACCCAATAAAACAAAACAAACAATAAATTTTAATCTCTCACTTAGGTTATGTGTCCTTTTTTGGGTTGACTGAGCCTGCTCCATCATCCCTAGTTAGGAACCCAGGCTGAAGAAACCACTGTTATATGGAATGTCCCAAGTCTCCATAACCAGAAATAAAGAAGACATACCATACAACGGCTCTTAAAACTTCCAGTAGAAGTCCCACATGCCACTTCCATGAACATTCCCTTGGCCACTTGCAAGTCAGAAAGCCATAGTTAATTTCAAATGGGGAGGGAAGTTCAATGTTCCTATGTACGTATGCATGTACCATGAATGGGAAAATATTTGCAAATATCTCCAAGGACTACTACAATGCACTTTAAAATACGGCTTAAGAAAACTTCCCGTAAGTAAAATTAGATCTGAGTCTATAATAAAGGACACATTGTATTCCATGAGAAATGAATCCAGAAAGATAAAACAATACAATCCCAGAAAAATTGGAGAGATGAATCCTTAGAATTCAGATAGGATAAATACACACACACATGTACACACACACACACACACACACACACACACACACACATATCCAGTGCTATGATAAAGTAGAAAATAGATCATGTGTTTTCTTTCTTTCTTTTTTTTTTAAGATTTATTTATTTATTTATTTGAGAGAGAGAGAGAATGAGAGACAGCACAAGCGGGAGGTACAGGGGGAGAGGGAGAGAGAATCTCAAGCAGACTCCACGCTGAGTACAGAGCCTGACTAGAATCTCCACCCAGGACCCTGAGATCATGACCTCAGCAGAAACCAAGAGTTGGATGCTTAACCGACTGAGCCACTCAGGTGCCCCTGGAAAATGTGTTTTCTAAAAAAGGATAGTAAGACACTTTTTCAATTTCCAATGTTTACTTCGATTTTTCACAAATTATATTGAAACCATATACACTTTGAAAACAATTTCATCCTACTTTTTAATATTTTAGAGAGGTTACAAATAGGAACCTTGATAGAATTAGAAAACACAATAGTACAGGTCCTTAAAGAAAGCTGAAAAGAAAAGAAAGTAGAAATGATTTCAGAAAGGAATATTGTCCAAATTTTTGAAAACTCTAAACAAGGAAAGTGAGGATACTTCTTTTAAGCATAACCTGCCTAAAATTCTCAAACAGGACTTTATGTTATGTATTTCATGAAGATTTAATTATTGACTAAAACAATGAAAAAGAAATTAGATATCACCCCACAGTTGTCAGAATAGTAAAATCAAAAGCACAAAAACAAGTGTTGGTGAAGATGTTAGTGAAGATGTGGAGAAGTTGTGCACCATTAGTGGGCATGCAAACTGGTGTAGCCACTGTGGAAAAACAGTATGGTTTTTCCTCAGAAAGTTTAAAAATAGAAAAAAAGTGGGACGCCTGGGTGGCTCAGTTGGTTAAGCGGCTGCCTTCAGCTCAGGTCATGATCCCAGCGTCTCGGGATCGAGTCCCGCATCGGGCTCCTTGCTCAGCAGGTTCCCTGCTGAGCAAGGAGCCCGATGC